>NC_069499.1:899743114-899953114 GCF_027579735.1 Bombina bombina
CTAATCTTGGGACTGTCTGAGCATCAATATCATATACAGATAAGAACTTATTAGAGACTTAATACTATTTATTTATTATATATTGTTTTAAGCTGCATTTTCTGTTTATATTGATCTCATCACATTTGATGAGAGTCCATGACTCATTTTTTCTGTAATTGTCATTATTATTTTGTCTTTATACATTATTATCTGATCATTTTATATTATTTTTATAGTGTTTATTGTTTTTACTATACTTCAGTATTATCCTACAGATTGTTTTATATATTTCTTCTAGCGCCCCCTAGAGTTACGCTTGCATAGTGTAACAGGTATTTCTATCTCTTTTTTTATTTTGGGTGGGCTTTTTTTATTTTGGGTGGGCTTTTTTTATTTTGGTTGGGCTTTTTTTATTTTGATAGGGCTATTAGATTGGGTGTAATTCTTTTTTATTTTTGATAATTTCGTTTGTTATTTTTCGTAATTTAGTGTTTGTTATTTTTTTGCAATTTAGTCTTTTTTATTTTTGTAATTAGATAGTTTGTAGTGTTAGGATTTGTTTAATGTGTATTTTAGTTAAAAAAAAAAAAAATGGTATTTAGTTTAATTTTAGTTTAATAGTTATATTATTTTAATTGCTATTTTAAACTTAGTTTTGTTACTTTTACAGGTAAGTATTTATTTAATTTAAGATAGGGAAATTGTAATTTTAATATAAAGTTAGGGTGGCGTTAGGTTTAGGGGTAACTAGTTTCAATTATTTTATTGCAATGTGGGGGGCTTTCGGTTTAGGGGTTAATAGTTTAATTTAGTATATTATGTTTTGGGGCTTGCAGTTTAGGGGTTAATAGGTTTATTATAGTGGCGGTGAAGGGCTTAATAACTTTAGTATAGTGGTGGCGAAGTGAACGGAAAGCAGATTAGGGGTTAATAATATTTAAATAGTGTTTGCTATACGGGAGGGCGGCGGTTTAGGGGTAAATAACTTTAGTAAAGAGGCGGCGATGTCGGGGAGTGGCGGAATAGGGTTTAATAATTTTTAATAGTGTCGGCGATGTTGGGAGCGGCAGCTTAGGGGTTAATAACTTTAATATAGTATTTGCGATGCGGGAGGGCCTCGGCTTACGGGTTAATAGGTAGTTTATGGGTGTTTAGTGTACTTTGTGAGAGTTTAGTTATGATTTTTATGTAACAGTTTTGTAGCGTAAAACATAACTACTGCTTTTAGATTCCGAAACGGATCTTGACGGTTTAGGCTGGAACGCAAGCTTTTTAGCCTCACCGCAAAACTTGTAATGGCTGCGCTATGGATGTTTCATGAAAAGCGTCATTTTTACATGTGCGGAACTGACGTTGTGTTACAGGCTTAAAGGCTTGCGGTACAGCTATACTGACAAGACTTGTAATGGCTGCAATGCTGTTTTAACGCTGAAATTACCATTTTTCAGCGTTAAAACACGAACGCAAAACTCATAATCTAGGTGTTTGTAAGTTATGATCTTTTTAATACTAATAACAGGAGCTGTCAACATAATTTCAATGAATAATACAACTTTCAAAGATTATTTTTTTTTTTAAAGTAATCACTGATGCAATAAATATCCTACATAAAAGCTAGTCCTTTTTTAGTAAAATAATGTTTAGAATCATCACACAGCTTTAACACAGAAGATTGGACAAACCAACAGATCATTGTAAATCGTTATAATTAAGCCACTAACTTACAATTAAGAATCAGCAAGAATCAATCAATGTAAGCACAAAAGCCCATTGCATGCTGAAATCAATACATCTATTAAGGATCACTTAAATGTTCTGAAAATCCACTCAATTTTCTATTCAACTGAATATTTTTTGTTGAATGGTATATGGGGAAACTTATGGGGGTCGATCCGATAAAAATCGTCACCGGCAAAAGTCGGCGACGCCAATATTTGCGCGGGTTTGGTATCACGTATACGGCGTAACCTAGAAGTTACGCGCGTATATTTCTGCCGTCGACCGTAGTTTTTTGGGCCATAGGCAGGTATACCAAACCAGCGCAGTTTGGTATCCAATATACAGCGCAAGGACTTACGTGGCGAAAATGGAGAAATCTTACTCCATTTTCACCTCGCCACAAAAAGCAGCCGTAAGAAGCCTTACGCTGAGTATTGGAGCCCTGTAACTCTCTAAACTAGCTGCTAAATAAAACCTAACGCATGCGCAATGTCTAAATAACTATCAACCGCGATCTGCTAAATAAAACCTAACACCTAACGCATGCGCAATGTCTATCTCCCTGTCAACTGCGATCCCCCGCCGCAATCCCTAATAAAGTATTTAACCCCTAAACCGCCGCTCACGGACCCCACCGCCATCTACATAAATTAACCCCCTACTGTGAGCCCCTAAAACCACCACCATCTAACTGATCTATCCCCTAATGTGAACCCCTTACACCGCTGCCATCTACCTTATCTATCCCCTAATCTGACCCCTTACACCGCCGCCACCTATATAAAAAATATTAACCCCTAATCTAATCCCCCTATACCGCCGCCAGCTATATTAATATTATTAACCCCTAATCTAATCCCCCTAAAATAATTATCTCTATTACCAGCCCTTAAAAGGGCCTTTTGCTGGGCTTTGCCCCAAAGTAAACAGCTCTTTTGCCCTATAACAAGCCCTCCCTACACCGCCGCCACTTATATTAATAGTATTAACCCCTAATGTAAGCCCCTTAAACCGCCGCCATCTATATTAAAATTATTAACCCCTAATTTAATCTACCTACCCCGCCGCCAGCTATATTATCTATATTAACCCTAAGTATACAGGGAGTGCAGAATTATTAGGCAAGTTGTATTTTTGAGGATTAATTTTATTATTGAACAACAACCATGTTCTCAATGAACCCAAAAAACTAATTAATATCAAAGCTGAATAGTTTTGGAAGTAGTTTTTAGTTTGTTTTTAGTTATAGCTATTTTAGGGGGATATCTGTGTGTGCAGGTGACTATTACTGTGCATAATTATTAGGCAACTTAACAAAAAACAAATATATACCCATTTCAATTATTTATTTTTACCAGTGAAACCAATATAACATCTCAACATTCACAAATATACATTTCTGACATTCAAAAACAAAACAAAAACAAATCAGTGACCAATATAGCCACCTTTCTTTGCAAGGACACTCAAAAGCCTGCCATCCATGGATTCTGTCAGTGTTTTGATCTGTTCACCATCAACATTGTGTGCAGAAGCAACCACAGCCTCCCAGACACTGTTCAGAGAGGTGTACTGTTTTCCCTCCTTGTAAATCTCACATTTGATGATGGACCACAGGTTCTCAATGGGGTTCAGATCAGGTGAACAAGGAGGCCATGTCATTAGATTTTCTTCTTTTATACCCTTTCTTGCCAGCCATGCTGTGGAGTACTTGGACGCATGTGATGGAGCATTGTCCTGCATGAAAATCATGTTTTTCTTGAAGGATGCAGACTTCTTCCTGTACCACTGCTTGAAGAAGGTGTCTTCCAGAAACTGTCAGTAGGACTGGGAGTTGAGCTTGACTCCATCCTCAACCCGAAAAGGCCCCACAAGCTCATCTTTGATGATACCAGCCCAAACCAGTACTCCACCTCCACCTTGCTGGCGTCTGAGTCGGACTGGAGCTCTCTGCCCTTTACCAATCCAGCCACGGGCCCATCCATCTGGTCCATCAAGACTCACTCTCATTTCATCAGTCCATAAAACCTTAGAAAAATCAGTCTTGAGATATTTCTTGGCCCAGTCTTGACGTTTCAGCTTGTGTGTCTTGTTCAGTGGTGGTCGTCTTTCAGCCTTTCTTACCTTGGCCATGTCTTTGAGTATTGCACACCTTGTGCTTTTGGGCACTCCAGTGATGTTGCAGCTCTGAAATATGGCCAAACTGGTGGCAAGTGGCATCTTGGCAGCTGCACGCTTGACTTTTCTTAGTTCATGGGCAGTTATTTTGCGCCTTGGTTTTTCCACACGCTTCTTGCGACCCTGTTGACTATTTTGAATGAAACGCTTGATTGTTCGATGATCACGCTTCAGAAGCTTTGCAATTTTAAGAGTGCTGCATCCCTCTGCAAGATATCTCACTATTTTTGACTTTTCTGAGCCTGTCAAGTCCTTCTTTTGACCCATTTTGCCAAAGGAAAGGAAGTTGCCTAATAATTATGCACACCTGATATAGGGTGTTGATGTCATTAGACCACACCCCTTCTCATTAAAGAGATGCACATCACCTAATATGCTTAATTGGTAGTAGGCTTTCGAGCCTATACAGCTTGGAGTAAGACAACATGCATAAAGAGGATGATGTGGTCAAAATACTCATTTGCCTAATAATTCTGCACTCCCTTTATTATAGTTAATATAGTTATTACATTATATATATTAACTATATTAACCCTAATTATATTAGGGTTAATATAGTTAATATAGTTACTATAGTATTTATATAAACTATATTAACTCTATCTAACCCTAGCACCCCTAACTAAATTCTTATTAAATAAATCTAATTCATATTATAAACTAAAATATTCCTATTTAAATCTAAATACTTACCTATAAAATAAACCCTAAGATAGCTACAATATAATTAATAATTACATTGTAGCTATGTTAGGGTTTATACTTATTTTACAGGTAAATTGTTAATTATTTTAACTAGGTATAATAGCTATTAAATAGTTATTAACTATTTAATAGCTACCTAGTTAAAATAATTACCCAATTACCTGTAAAATAAACCCTAACCTAAGTTACAAATACACCTACACTATCAATAAATTAAATAAACTAAAAATATCTATCTAAAAATACAATTAAATAAACTAAACTAAATTACAAAACATAAAAAAAAGATTACAAGATTTTTAAGCTAATTACACCTATTCTAAGCCCCCTAATAAAATAATAAAGCCCCCCAAAATAAATCCCTACCCTATTCTAAATTAAAAAAAGTTCAAAGCTCTTTTACCTTACCAGCCCTTAAAATGGCCTTTTGTGGGGGCATGCCCCAAAGAAAACTGCTCTTTTGCCTGAAAAAAAAAACACAATACCACCCCCCAACATTACAACCCACCACCCACATACCCCTAATCTAACCCAAACCCCCCTTAAATAAACCTAAGATCAGCCAATAAAATGCAAGCTCAATCTGATTGGCTGATTGGTTCAGCCAATCGGATTGAACTTGAATCTGATTGGCTGATTCAATCAGCCAATCAGATTTTTCTACCTTAATTCCGATTGGCTGATAGAATCCTATCAGCCAATTGGCATTCGACGGACGCCATCTTGGATGACGTCATTTAAAGGTACCTCATTCGTCGTTCAGTCGTCGGCCGGGATGGACCGCTTGATGGAAGATGCTGCCCGATGGAAGAAGACTTTGCTGCCGCTTGGATAGACATCGCCTGGATCGGATGAGGAGTTCGGCCCGGCGTAGTGAAGATAAGGTAGGGAGATCTTCAGGGGGGTAGTGTTAGGTTTATTTAAGGGGGGTTTGGGTTAGATTAGGGGTATGTGGGTGGTGGGTTGTAATGTTGGGGGGTGGTATTGTGTTTTTTTTTTCAGGCAAAAGAGCAGTTTTCTTTGGGGCATGCCCCCACAAAATGCCCTTTTAAGGGCTGGTAAGGTAAAAGAGCTTTGAACTTTTTTTAATTTAGAATAGGGTAGGGAATTTTTTTTATTTTGGGGGGCTTTATTATTTTATTAGGGGGCTTAGAATAGGTGTAATTAGCTTAAAAATCTTGTAATCTTTTTTTTATTTTTTGTAATTTAGTTTAGTTTATTTAATTGTATTTTTAGATAGATATTTGTAGTTTATTTAATTTATTGATAGTGTAGGTGTATTTGTAACTTAGGTTAGGATTTATTTTACAGGTAATTGGGTAATTATTTTAACTAGGTAGCTATTAAACAGTTCATAACTATTTAATAGCTATTATACCTAGTTAAAATAATTAACAATTTACCTGTAAAATAAATATAAACCCTAACATAGCTACAATGTAATTATTAATTATATTGTAGCTATCTTAGGGTTTATTTTATAGGTAAGTATTTAGATTTAAATAGGAATATTTTAATTAATAATATTAATATTAGATTTATTTTAATAAGAGTTTAGTTAGGATGTTAGAGTTAGATAGGTTTATTATACTTATATATATATATATATTATAATATAATAACGATATTAACTATATTAACCCTAATATAATTAGGGTTAATATAGTTAATATATATAATATAATAACTATATTAACTATATTAACCCTAATATAATTAGGGTTAATATAGTTAATATAGCTGGCGGCAGTGTAGGGGGATTAGATTAGGGGTTAATACATTTATTTTAGGTGGCCGCGGTGTAGGGGGATGTAGATTCTAGGCAAAAGAGCAGTTTACTTTGTGACAAAGCCCTGCCAAAAGCCCTTTTAAGGGCTGGCAAAAGAGCTGAATTCTTTGGGGCAATGCCACGCAAAAAGCCCTTTTCAGGGCTATTTGTAGGGTTAGACTTAGGTTTAGTGGTAGGGATAGTTTAGTATTTTAGGGGTTAAATAATTTAATATAGATGGCGGCGGGGTAGGGGGATTAGATTAGGGGTTAATAATTTTAAAATAGATAGCGGCTGGGTAGGGGCTCACTTTAGGGGGTAGGTAAGGTAGATGGCGGCGGCGTTAGGGGCTCACTTTAGGGGGTTATAGATTTAATATAGCTGGCGGCGGTTTAGGGGTTAATAACTTTATTAGGTTGCGGCGGGGTTTGGGAGCGGCGGTTTAGGGGTTAATACATATTTTATTGTTAGGATAGAGAGGGGGGATAGCGGATAGAGGGTTAGACGTGTCGGGCTATGTTAGGGAGGCGTGTTAGACAGTGGGGGTGATTTAGACTTTAGTCAGGTTTTGTAGGCGCCGGCAGTTTCTAACGTGGCGCAAGTCACTGGCGACGCCAGAAATTTGTACTTGCGCAGATTTCTGGACATCGCTGGTTTATCCGACTTATGGCACGTTAGCATCTGACGGCGCCGTATATGGGATAGCTCGAGTTGCGAGCTGAAACTGCGGGCGACGTGGGTTCCCTCGCTTGCGCCGCAAACTTCGCCGTTTATCAGATCGCCCCTATGATTGGTCAACCATGGAGGTGTTTTAAATACCAATACGTTGAAGTTTTATATGTATGTTTTAATCTAAAAAAACATTCATCAAAATATTTCACATTTTTTAAAATATGCAAGTATAATGTTTTTTCTTTTTTTACAAGCTCATAAAGGAACAGGTTTTCAGGTAATCTTTTGAAAAAAATTATCTTGAAGTTTAATAGTTTTTGGACACCCTTAATGACTACATCTCTTGAAATTTGACTATTCTTGGAGTTATTTAGCTTTTACAAAATATATATTTTTCAATATTAAGAGATATGGAAGCAATTAGCCTAAACTTCAGCAAAAACTACTGAAACAATCTTTAAGAAATTTGACATTGGCTGAGATATAACACTCTAACATTCTTTAGTTTACAGAAGAAAACACAAAGGTGCCTAATGGCCTAGTACTAGATATGTGCGATTCATTTCGGATCGATTCGGAAATTCGGCCGAATTCAGTAAATTCAGAGATTTGGATCGATTCGAATTTCCGAATTAAAATAGTGCACAATCTACGAATAAATCTGAATTAGTTCGGATTTATTCGGTAGATTCGGATGGCAATGGATTACACTAGTATTGTACAGTATATTAGGTTATATCACTCTGCTATGGGTTACACCAAATATACAGTACATAATACTAGTCTAATACACAGCATATCTAACCTAACACATAATGAAATTCCGAATTTCTGAACCGAATTGAACCGAATCCAGCAGAATTTATTCAAATCCGAAACAAATCCGAAACAAATTAATTCAAATTTTTCTGAATTCGAATTGTTCCGAACCGAAATTCGAAAAAATCGATCCGAAACAAATTTTTCGATCATGCACAAGTCTACCTAGTACAGTCCAGTAAGGAAATAAATGATAGGCAATAAGTACTACTCACATATTCAAAACACCTTAATAGGTGTTTAAAAGCAGGCTGGAGCTTCACAGTTGTTCAGCTAACTGGGTGAAGTGAATTCTGGTCCACTCTGGATAGGAGCCAAAAAGATGTGAAGGATCCCTATGTAAGGACATAAAACCACATGGCATAGCACAGTCTGACACAGTGGCACAGGTTATAATATAACACACTTACATACGTGCAGCACTACCAAGTGCTACACAAGCAAGCTGGAGCTTCTCAGTCACCCAACTGACTGTCATCCAGAAGTTGGCTCAAATAGGTCCCACGATGAGGAAAGAAAAGGGGAATAGCCAAATCCAAAGAACTATATAAACAAAATGTTACATTTATTAAAAGAGCAACATGTTTTTCAGCTACTCCCCTTTTGTTTCCTCATTGTGGGACCTATTTGAGCCGACCCCTGGATGACAGTAGTAGTACTTATTGCCTATAATGTATTCCTTCCTGGACTGTACTAGGCCATAAGGCGCCTTTGTGTTTTCTTCTCTATACCTTACAAATACTTCTTGTGCCAGGAGACTGACCATCTCAGGACAAAGAGCTGCCGGGACTAGTCAGCACATTGGAGGACATTAACTTTTTATTTCACTGATTTATTTTTTTATTCTATGTATTTCTAACAAGCCAATAAAAATAAAAAAATCCCTTTACATTTGCATGCTTTTGAGCAATATAGGATATCTACGTTTTCCAGAAATCTTACTGATGTATATATGATGGCTTAATATATTCAAACTGGAGTGGGATCTAAGGTGGCTATTTTCTAACATATCCATTTTGTTTTATTTTATGTAAATAATATTTTATTTTAGTGTATTCTGCCATTTTTTGGTTGACAATTTTTTTTTTTTTTTTTAAATCACAAAAGCAGTTTATGCTGTTGATATGTTTAGCACTATCACACAATATCTACTCTTCAGTACACATAAAATGAATACATGCTAACTGTTCCAAAATGGTGCTCTTTTGTCCTTCGGGGATGGAGAAATGTGTTTCCATTAGATAATTACTCTCCTAGGGAGCACCCTACTAATAACTCTCATCATGTCTCTCTTGAGGGTGATTATCTAATGTAACAAAACTCAAGGAATGCTTTGATGCTGAAGGAAGAAGGAAATGAGAGAAAAGGTTAGATGTTTACACATTGCAAGCTGCAGTTACCAATTCTATCACCTATCATGGGATCCGAATAAAAACTATAAAATCATGGTTGATTATTGCTTCCTATAAAGATCTTAATTGCATGAGTATATATAGAAGATTTTGTATAAACACAGAAAAAGAACATCTGGTTAGAAAGGAATATTACAAGAATAAAACATATATCTTTGTTTAATTAAAAATAATTGATGGTAAAGGAGTAGTTTAAATGAATACCTAAATATCTCAGTTAATAAAAAAGTCTAGATTATGTACAGAGAAGAAAAAAAAACTTTGCATTTAGGTAAAATATAGTCAAACAGCTGCCTTGACAATTTAAGAGTAAGTAAACCCTGATGTTATTATTTGCATAACAAAATGTGTAATGAAATTATATTTTTTTACATTGCTATTGATGTGTAATTTTAAAAAATAAAATAAAAAATAATAAATTACACACACATATATATATATATATATATATATATATATATATATATATATATATATATATATATATATATATATATGGTTTTTACATAGCTATTTTACTTTGTGTGAGTGTAACAGAATGTCTAAATATATAAATATAGTGCTTATCTCTTTCCTTTTACTGTTTATCAATATATCTATCCATCATATATCGGTCTGTCCGTTCCGTCCTTTTTTTCTGTCTGTCATCTGTCTGTCTGTTCTTCTATCTGTCTGACTGTCTTTTTATCGATCAATCTATCTATCTATCATCTATCTGTATGTATATCTATCTATCTATCTATCTATCATCTTTATATATATATATATATATATATATATATAACACAGGAATGGACCGCACTCACAGACTAGACTGGGTACACATCCTAAGCCACTGTTAACTCCACAGCCCTGAACACTGACAGACAGCTGCAAAGTTCCCAGCAACCCAGGCAGTTAACCCCCGAGCAACCTGGGTGTCAGGTCCGCAGGGGAGCATTACAAACATTAACACAAAACACAAAAAAACCAGCACTCACTAGCAGATTCACAGCAATGTTTAAAAGCAAAACTGGGGGAAGTCAGTTACATTTGGCGCCAAAGGATCAAGCCCAGGACCACGACAAGGTCTCCCCCTTCCTGGGACCCTAACCAGCACCCACACAATGCATACTTCCAAACAAACCAACTGGGAACCTCCCAGGGTGACACAGGCTTTTGTAACCTCCCCTATGTAAATACAAAACACAGGAATGGACCGCACTCACAGACTGGACTGGGTACACAGGTGTCAATCAACCTGATCGTATTCGATCGGGTTGAATTGCGGCAATTCCTGTCCGCCTGTTCTTTAGACCGCTGCTTCATAACTGCTGTTTCTGGCGAGTCTGAAGACTCGCCAGAAACACGGCCATCAAGCTCCGATTGGATATTATTAGTGACCAAGGAAGAAGGATTAAAAACATAATTTATGTAAAAACTTACCTGATAAATTAATTTCTTTCATATTGGCAAGAGTCGATGAGCTAGTGACATATGGGATATACAACCCTACCAGGAGGGGCAAAGTTTCCCAAACCTCAAAATGCCTATAAATACACCCCTCACCACACCCACAATTCAGTTTAACGAATAGCCAAGCAGTGGGGTGATAAAGAAAGGAGTAGAAAGCATCAACAAAGGAAATTTGGAAATAATTGTGCTTTATACAAAAAATCATAACCACCATAAAAAGGGTGGGCCTCATGGACTCTTGCCAATATGAAAGAAATGAATTTATCAGGTAAGTTCTTACATAAATTATGTTTTCTTTCATGTAATTGGCAAGAGTCCATGAGCTAGTGACATATGGGATATCAATAGCCAAGATGTGGTGTCTTCCACTCAAGAGTCACTAGAGAGGGAAGAAATAAAAAAAAAACACCCATATTCCGCTGAAAAAATAATCCACAACCCAAATAATAAGTTATTTTCACTTTTGAAAGAAAAAAACTTAAATCAAAAGCAGAAGAATCAAACTGAAACAGCTGCCTGAAGAACTTTTCTACTAAAAACTGCTTCCGAAGAAGCAAATACATCAAAATGATAGAATTTAGTAAATGTATGCAAAGAGGACCAAGTTGCTGCTTTGCAAATCTGATCAACTGAAGCTTCATTCTTAAAAGCCCACAAAGTGGAGACTGATCTAGTAGAATGAGCTGTAATTATCTGAGGCGGGGTTTGACCCGACTCCAAATAAGCTTGATGAATCAAAAGTTTCAACCAAGAAGCCAAGGAAATAACAGAAGCTTTCTGACCTTTCCTAGGATGAGAAAATAAAACAAATAAACTGGAAGTCTTCCTGAAATATTTAGTAGCTTCCACATAATATTTCAAAGCTCTTACCACATCCAAAGAATGTAAGGATCTCTCCAAAGAATTCTTAGGATTAGGACACAAGGAAGGAACAACAATTTCTCTAATGTAAAAATTGAAAAGAAGTCTGCAAAACTGCCTTATCCTGATGAAAAATCAGAAAAGGAGACTCACAAGAAAGAGCAGATAGCTCAGAAACTCTTCTAGCAGAAGAAATAGCCAAAAGGAACAACACTTTCCAGGAAAGTAGTTTAATGTCCAAAGAATGCATAGGCTCAAATGGAGGAGTCTGTAAAGCCGTCAGAACCAAATTAAGACTCCAAGGAGGAGAAATTGATTTAATGACAGGCTTAATACGAACTAAAGCCTGTACAAAACAGTGAATATCAGGAAGAATAGCAATCTTTCTGTGAAATAAAACAGAAAGAGCGGAGATTTGTCCTTTCAAGGAACTTGCAGACAAACCCTTATCCAAACCATCCTGAAGAAACTGTAAAATTCTAGGAATTCTAAAAGAATGCCAGGAGAATTTATGAGAAGAACACCATGAAATGTAAGTCTTCCAAACTCTATAATAAATCTTTCTAGAAACAGATTTATGAGCTTTTAACATAGTATTAATCACTGAGTCAGAGAAACCTCTATGACTTAGAACTAAGCGTTCAATTTCCATACCTTCAAATTTAATGATTTGAGATCCTGATGGAAAAACGGACCTTGAGATAGTAGGTCTGGCCGTAACGGAAGTGGCCAAGGTGGGCAACTGGACATCCGAACCAGATCCACATACCAAAACCTGTGTGGCCATGCTGGAGCCACCAGCAACACAAAAGACTGTTCCATCATGAATTTGGAGATCACTCTTGGAAGGAGAACTAGAGGCGGAAAGATGTAAGCAGGTTGATAACACCAAGGAAGTGTCAGCGCATCCACTGCTTCCGCCTGAACATCCCTGGACCTGGACAGGTATCTGGGAAGTTTCTCGTTTAGATGAGAGGCCATGAGATCTATCTCTGGAAGCCCCCACATCTGAACAATCTGAGAAAACATATCTGGATGGAGAGACCACTCCCCTGGATGTAAAGTCTGGCGGCTGAGATAATCCGCCTCCCAATTGTCTACGCCTGGGATATGCACCGCAGAGATTAGACAGGAGCTGGATTCCGCCCAGGCAAGTATCCGAGATACTTCTTTCATAGCTTGGGGACTGTGAGTCCCACCCTGATGATTGACATAAGCCACAGTTGTGATATTGTATGTCTGAAAACAAATGAATGGTTCTCTCTTTAGTAGAGGCCAGAACTGAAGAGCCCTGAGAATTGCACGGAGTTCTAAAATATTTATTGGTAATCTCACCTCTTGAGATTTCCAAACCCCTTGTGCTGTCAGAGATCCCCAAACAGCTCCCCAACCTGAAAGACTCGCATCTGTTGTGATCACAGTCCAGGTTGGGCGAACAAAAGAAGCCCCTTGAACCAAACGATGGTGATCTATCCACCATGTCAGAGAGTGTCATACATTGGGATTCAAGGATATTAATTGTGATATCTTTGTATAATCCCTGCACCATTGATTCAGCATACAAAGCTGTAGAGGTCTCATGTGAAAACGAGCAAAGGGGATTGCGTCCGATGCTGCAGTCATGAGACCTAAAACTTCCATGCACAAAGCCACTGAAGGGAATGACTGAGACTGAAGGAGCCGACATGCTGCGACCAATTTTAAACGTCTCTTGTATGTTAGAGATAGAGTCATGGACACTGAATCTATCTGGAAGCCTAAAAAGGTGATCCTTGTCTGAGTAATCAAGAAACTTTTTGGTAAATTGATCCTCCAACCATGTTTCCGAAGAAACAACACTAGTTGATTCGTGTGAGATTCTGCAGTATGTAAAGACTGAGCTAGTACCAAGATGTCATCCAAATAAGGAAACACCGCAATACCCTGTTCTCTGATTACAGATAGTAGGGCACCCAGAACCTTTGAAAAGATTCTTGGAGCTGTTGCTAGGCCAAATGGAAGAGCAACAAATTGGTAGTGCTTGTCTAGAAAAGAGAATCTCAGAAACTGAAAGTGTTCTGGATGAATCGGAATATGAAGGTATGCATCCTGCAAGTCTATTGTGGACATATAATTTCCTTACTGAACAAAAGGCAGAATAGTCCTTATAGTCACCATCTTGAAAGTTGATACTCTTACATAACGATTCAAAATTTTCAGGTCCAGAACTGGTCTGAACAAATTTTCTTTCTTTGGTACAATGAATAGGTTTGAATAAAACCCCAAACCTTGTTCCTGAAGAGAAACTGGCATGATTACCCCTGAAGACTCCAGGTCTGAAACACACTTCAGAAAAGCCTGAGCTTTTACTGGATTTACAGGGATGCGTGAGAGAATTTTTTTTTTCACAGGAGGTCTTACTTTGAATCCTATTCGATACCCTTGAGAGACAATGCTCTGAATCCATTGATTTTGGACAGATTTTATCCAACAATCCTTGAAAAAACTTAATCTGCCCCCTACCAGCTGAGCTTGAATGAGGGCCGCACCTTCATGCGGATTTAGGGGCAGACTTTGGTTTCCTAAATGGCTTGGATTTATTCCAATTTGAGGAAGGCTTCCAACTGGAAGCAGATTCCTTGGGAGGAGGATTGAATTTTTGTTCCTTATTCTGACGAAAGGAACGAAAATGGTGAGATTCCTTAGATTTACCTTTAGGTTTTTTATCCTGAGGCAAAAAAACTCCTTTTCCTCCAGTGATAGTTGAAATAATAGAATCCAACTGAGAACCAAATAAATTATTACCTTGTAAAGAAAGAGATAGTAATCTAGATTTAGATGTCATATCAGCATTCCAAGATTTAAGCCACAAAGCTCTTCTAGCTAATACAGCTAAAGACATGGATCTAACATCAATTTTGATAATATCAAAAATTGCATCACAAATAAAATGATTAGCATGTTGCAGTAAGCGAACAATGCTAGATATGTCAAAATCCAATTCATGTTGCGCTAAATTTTCCAACCAGAAAGTTGATGCAGCCGCAACATCACCCAAAGAAATAGCAGGTCTGAGAAGATGACCTGAATATAAATAGGCCTTCCTTAGATAAGATTCAAGTTTCCTATCTAAAGGATCCCTAAAGGAAGTGCTATCTTCCATAGGAATAGTGGTACGTTTAGCAAGAGTAGAAATAGCCCCATCAACTTTGGGGCCTTTTCCCAAAACTCTATAGATTTTGCTGGTAAAGGATACAATCTCTTAAACCTTGAAGAAGGAATAAAGGAAGTACCTGGCTTATTCCATTCCCTATAAATCATATCAGAAATAGCCTCAAGAATGGGGAAAACACCTGGGGAAACCACAGGAGGTTTAAAAACAGCATTTAAACGTTTATTAGACTGAACGTCAATAGGACTGGTTACCTCAATATCTAAAGTAATTAACACTTCTTTTAATAAAGAACGCATATACTCTATTTTAAATAAATAAGTAGATTTGTCAGTGTCAATATCTGAGGAAGGATCTTCTGTTTCAGATAGATCCTCATCAGAAGAGGATGAATTATTATGTTGTTGGTCATTTGAAATTTCATCAGCTAAATGAGAAGTTTTAAAAGACCTTTTATGTTTATTAGAAGGTGGAAATGCAGACAAAGCCTTCATAATAGAATCAGAAACAAATTCTTTAAAATTTACAGGTATATCATGCACATTAGAAGTTGAAGGAACTGCAACTGGCAATGTACTATTACTGATAGAAACACTATCTGCATGTAAAAGTTTATCATGACAACTATTACAAATGACATTCAGTGGAATAATTTCTACAATTTTACAACAAATGCACTTAGCTTTGGTAGAGCCGATGTCAGGCAGCAATGTTCCAGCAGAAACTTCAGAGGCAGGATCAGATTGGGACATCTTGCTCAATGTAAGAGAAAAAACAACATATAAAGCAAAATTATCTATTTCCTTAAATGACAGTTTCAGGAATGGGAAAGAATGCAAAAGCATAGGCCTCTTGATAGAAAAGAAAGCAGGAGGCAAACAACAATGGGGTATTGAAATAATGAAGAAAAATTGGCGCCAAGTATGACGCACAACGTAACGTAAACTTTTTGGCGCCAAAAATGACCGGAAATGACACACTTGCGTCACTAATGACGCCGCCGTGTGAAAGGTCTCGGCATCACGTATGACGCCGGAAATGATGAAGTTGCATCAAAAACGTATTTTTCCGCGCCAAAAAAGTTTGCGCCAAAAATGACGCAATAAAGTCTAACATTTGACGCACCCGCGGGCCTAATACCCGCAAATGCAAAAAGTAGTCAAATTGAAAAAGACTAAACCCCAGGTAAAAAATAAATTTCTTAAAGTGTTTATATTACCAAATATGAAACCGACAGTCTGCAGAAGGAAATACATGAACCTGACTCATGGCAAATATAAGTACAATACATATATTTAGAACTTTATATAATTGCATAAAGTGCCAAACCATAGCTGAGAGTGTCTTAAGTAAATGAAAACATACTTACCAAAAGACACTCATCCACATATAGCAGATAGCCAAACCAGTACTAAAACAGTTCTTAGTAGAGGTAATGGTAAATTGAGAGCATATCGTCGATCTGAAAAGGGAGGTAGGAGATGAATCTCTACGACCGATAACAGAGAACCTATGAAATAGACCCCCATTAGGGAAATCATCGTATTCAAATAAGTGATACTCCCTTCACATCCCTCTGACATTCGCTATACTCTGAGAGGAATCGGGCTTCAACAATGCTGAGAAGCGCATATCAACATAGAAATCTTAGCACAAACTTACTTCACCACCTCCATAGGAGGCAAAGTTTGTAAAACTGAATTGTGGGTGTGGTGAGGGGTGTATTTATAGGCATTTTGAGGTTTGGGAAACTTTGCCCCTCCTGGTAGGATTGTATATCCCATATGTCACTAGCTCATGGACTCTTGCCAATTACATGAAAGAAATGTAAACTTTATATTCCACAGAGATTCTCCAGTGATGGAAACTTCATTTTTTTTTCACTCTCCTGACATGAAACAGTGCTACTGAAGCTGCAGTTTGTTAGAAACGTTTCCTATCAATGCACTGATTATATATAAATTAGGACCAGTCAACACAGTAGATTTGCATAATCAACAAATGCAAGATAACAAGACAATGCAATAGCACTTGTCTGAACTTCAAATGAGTAGTAGATTTTTTTCTGACAATTTGAAAAGTTATGTCTTTTTCCACTCCCCCTGTACCATGTGACAGCCATCAGCCATTCACTAATGCATACACGTACCATGTGACAGCCATCAGCCCTTCACAAACGCATACACACTTATTCTTGCACATGCTCAGTAGGAGCTGGTGACTCAAAAAGTTTAAATATAAAAAGAACGTGCATATTTTGTTAATGGAAATAAATTGGAAAGATGTTTAAAATAGCATGCTTTATCTGAATAATGAAAGTTTAATTTTGATTGAGTGTACCTTTAATTGTGGTGAAGCAGTTGATCTAGCAGCAGACTGCAAAGACAGCAAGAAGTGTGATCTATGTGGATTCAGTGTGCACTTAATAAGATCCTATAGTAAAATATAAGCTAAAAGGAAAACACATTTATGTTAGTACTGTCACTTATCTGACTTACCTGTGGGTGGAGACAGTTATCCCCAAGATTATCTTAAAATCATTTCATGTTGCTGCTGGGGCATAGTTCCTACATCTATGAAAAATCAAAATGCAGGACTTTCAGTTCTTAACCCAGCTAATGCAATTTTGCCAAATAATCCAACCACTTTTTTTTTTTTTGGGGGGGGGGGGTAGACAGGAATGATCTTATATTATCAACACCAGAGCAGGAAATTGACACCCAATAGAAAAAAAAATATTTCTTAAAGGAAAAATGCAGAAGACCCTGAGTTTATGAATTGAAAAGCTAGAATTATCATTAGCTATAAGAAAACCTAGCAAATCAGAGTGATGCTGATACCAATTTCTCAGATATGGGGAAATGTTTTTCTGAATAATCTCATATATGATTATAATTTTATAATAAAATAAAAAAAAATGGTTGGGGTGAAAAAATTTTTTAGGGATTTTTGTTTTGCGTAAAATAAATAAATAAATAAATAAATTTTAAAAAATTGAGTATTTCGTGTTGTTTCCCAATGGTTTTTGGTAACCAGTTTGAATGTGCTGCTGTAGGTTTTTAAGAAAAAAAAAAAGACAGATAAGGAACGAACACTGAAGTGTCACACCATCTTTTCCAGATTGTCAGCACTGTCTCTAAATCTACAGTTCATACCAAGTTTGGGCATTGTTCTGGGATTTTGCAGTTAATCACAAATGTTCCTTGGCTTTGTCTTTAAAGTTTCTTGGCATACTGATATAGGCATGTGTATTAAGTCAATCTGTGCTCTGCATGTCATTTTCTGCTCTCATCTGTGTATAACCCCATGCTGCCTCTTGAATGTCCTACCTATGCTGACTACATGTGTATGACATTGAATGCTCTTGCATGCCTGCTTGTAACTACCATAGCCTTGTTTACTGTCTGAATTTCTGTCTATGCTCTGAAATGAATGCTGAACTGAGTTCCCCTTACACAACATTACCACTTGTTGTCTGAGCAACCTTTCCAGTTACCATGTTTGTCATTTGCTGGACTGAGCTTATATAACAAGATTGCTCAAGCAATGAAGTACTTTTATATAATCTGGTTGCTGCTTAATTTTTATTTCATTTACATCCTTGGCTTGTTATTTCCCAGCTTTACATTGAAGTGCCCTTTATCGCATAGTAAATAAACTGTTACAAGCTGTCTTGCTTTTATATTTGGGTCTAACTACTACCATTACTTTAACCAGTGGGTCCAACAAGAAGATTACGTAAATGCAATGTGACTATTGCTGTCTAATTTTGTACTAAGAACAAAAAAATAACATTTATTACAGATTAATTCAACTGTGATATTAAAGATGGTGAGTGGGAGAGTTTTGAAGCAGGAAATCTCTTAGCTAAGTTTAGGATAATGCTAAATTGTTTCAGTCAAACTATTGGTAAGGGTACATTTTTCATAGTATTTTTTTTATTAATATTCTTGCATTTTTATGTTATTTTTAGGTATATAGACGTTGAGGATATTAAAGGGACACTCCAGTCAAAATGTAAAAGCACATAGATGAATTATATTTTAAATAGAAACATATTTGCAACCTACATTATTTGGCAAAAATGTTTTTGCAAAAGTTATCACTGTTTTAGTTTTAAAAATTTTCTCTGCACGTGCATGTGAAGCATAACTAGATATTCTCAGTGCACCAGCATTTTAAATACTGCAGCTGCTCAGAGCATCAGTGGGGCTTATATCATGTCAGCAACTAACAAGTTGAGTTATTACCAGATGTACAAGCACATTTGGCAAGTTCTGTGTTTAAAATGCTGGTGCATGGTGCATACCTAAATACAATTTTGAAACAGCTACAGCTTTTATTAGAAGCATTTTTGCTAATACATGTATCTGGACAGGATATTTTATTTGAGACTGGCAGATCAGGCGAGCTTTGGATGAATTTGGTCAATGCAAATACTTCCATTTTTTGTTTAACATTTGCCTACCTAAAATAATTTTTAAAGAAACATGAAACTCAAATGTTTTCTTTCCTGGTCCAGATAGAGCATGGAATTTTAAACAACTTTCCAATTTACTTCTATTTTCTAATTTGTTTTGTTCTCTTGAAATCATTTGTTGAAAAGAATACTTAGACTCAGAAGCTGCTAATTGGTGGCTGCACATATATGCTTCATGTTATTGGCTCATTTAATGCTATCAGCTATCTCCTTGTAGTACATTACTAGCTCTTCAATAGAGGATACCTAGCTATTGAAGAAAACTAGATAATAGAAGTAAATTGGAAAGTTGTTTAACATTGTATTCTACACCTGAATCATGAAATAAATATTTGGGGTTTCATATCCCTTTATGAGTTTATTTAAAAATGGCTCACCAGAATTACTAAAGGCTGTTACAGGCAAGAGTGGCAGTAACAAGACATTCTTGCTATTATGTACTACCAATCAGAGGTGTAACTAGAAACCTCAGGGCCCCGGTGCAAGAATCCATGAAGGCCCCCCCCCCATATATTATGTATATGAATGAGCAGCAGTTCAATATTTTAGTTAAACATATTTTTGTCTGGAAAATGTCTTAAGGGCCATCATAAGTGATAAAATTACATGCTCCAATTCCTTAAAAGCATTTTATTTTATCACTAGTGACAATGTAAACCTATGTGTTTGACCCTGCAACGGTTGCTCTGCAGGTCCCAAATGGTACTTTAACTATGTGTTTAACCCCTTTGCAGAGGTTAAGCACATAGCTTTGCAGATTCCCTGGTGATAAAATAACAAATTAGAGCATGTCATTTTAGCATTATAAAAGCCCTTTAAATGGAAAGTCTACTTGAATTTTTTATTTTTTTTTAAAGATAGATAATCCCTTTATTACCCCATCCCCAGTTTTGCATAGCCAAAATAGTTATATTAATATAATTTTTCCCTCTGTGATTACATTGTATCTAAGCCTCTGCAGACTAACTCTTTATTTTGGCTATTTTGACAGGCTTGCATTTTAGCCAATTAGTTCTGACTTATAAATAACTCCACTGGAGTGAGCACAATGCTATGTATATGGCACACATGAACCAATGCGCTCTAGCTGTAAATATTTTCAAATACTTTAAGATAAGAGGTGGCCTTCAAGGGCTTAGACATTAGCATAGGAGCCTATCTAGGTTTAGCTTTCAACAAAGAATACCAAAGGAAAAAAGTCACATTTGATTATGTCACACCAATGCTGGCCTTTATAGAGCAGAATCAATATCATTTAATAGAAGTAATTCAAGATAATAACATTCAAACATGCCCTTCTTAAAGTCATTTCATGCAAAAATGGAATTGTGTATATCCCCATTGAGATATAAATCATAAGAGTATTCTCCAGCAGGCTCCTGCTTCTGTAAACATGTGATAACAAGGCTAAGCTCAAAGGTTGTTTGCAGCAGAATAGCTTTTTTATACAACTTCTCTGATATCCTATCCACTGTAATATTACATTCAATAAACACAACATAATGTATTGCCACACACACATCAATTTATCTGGTGTCAGCATGCATAGTCTAAATTTTAGGGAACTTATGGTTTAAGAGTTACAGCAATCACAAACACACAGATAACATTTTAATGCAATATAACATCTGATTTAAAACTGTTAGGGACCGGCCGGGTGCTGAAAATTATGGAAAAAAAAAAAAAAAAAAAAAAAAAGAAGTGTTGAAAAAAAAGTTTGTGGGAAATAAAAAAGTGTGTTGTGCTGAAGCTGCCTGGGGCCCCCTTGAAAGTTGGACCTGCCGGGCCCGGTCGCAAGTGCGACTTCTGCACCACCGGTAGTTCCGCCCCTGCTACCAATCCCTGTTATATAGGATGCTATTACTTGGAGTCTGTTGAAGTGATTAAAATGCTTAAAGTGATGGCAAACCTTAACTAATCAAATGCCATATTTGTAATCTTTACCATTACAAAAGTATATATTTACTTTTTTTGTTTTTAATCCATCTGTGAAAGGGTTAAATTAGTGTATATAGTAATGCTTCTATTGAAATGGTATGCCGGCCCACTTGGATGAACTCTTTTATTTTTTTGTATGATTCCTGTGAACATCCAATCAACATGCGTGTCATTTGACAATCTTGAAGTCCAGCCCCTTTAAAGACCTTAAAAAGCCTGTGCAGAGAATGGATGGGACTGCTCTATACATCACAGCCCTGCCAAAAGAGGAAATGAAGGGGGGCGGAGAAACAGACAATACCAATTAGGATGATAAATATTTTATTATAAAATATATATACATATTATGTGGTTTGACTCGCAAACTAATATATTTTTCAGTGCAACATTCTTATACTCTGAAATTTAGCATCACTTTAACTTTTGAGCTGAGAAACTGTGCAGACCAACCAGTGTTGTTAATGGCAACAGGACTGCCCCTGTGATTATGCTCTGTCTGTATCAGTAAAAGCTTATATATATACAATATATATACATACAGAGAGACGTACACTCACAGGAATGAACAACCAACTCAATACCATTGTTAGCCTGTTCTATGGCAATTTACCACCTGTGTGCAGCTTCTTTTAGCCCAGTAATGCTTATACATAATAAAAATAATAATAATAACCATCATTGCCCCTCATTATTATTATTTTTAGTATTAAATTAATAATAATATTAATTATAATAATAATAATAATAATACTAATACTAATAATAATAATATCAATAATAATGAGGCAATGCTGGTCATTATTGTTATCATTATTATTAATAATAATAATAATAATAATAATAATAATAATAATAATGTGAGAGGCAATGTAGGATATTATGATGATATTATGATGATTAATAATAATTTCTCACTCATTTCTATTCCTCTCCATATTAAGAACAATATTAAGCTTTATATATTTTGACTTATTAGTTTTAATATGCTAGCAAGTAGGAAAAAAGGGGTCCAAACATTTTAATTATTGTTTGCGCAATGTTAATTAATTTACGTGAAAACACTCTAATGCATTTATCACTGTAATTAGACTTTTCGTTTCCCACTGAAACACAACATCTGGATCCATTATGCTTGTTTTTTTCCAACCTCAAAAGAGATCTGTACTATGCTCTCACACTTTAACACAAGGAGAAAGGCTTTCAGAGAGAGGGGGAAAAAAAAGGAAAAAGTTCACCTTTAGCAAGTATAGTGTAATTCTCATTTACTGTAAACAAGAAGAAATACATTTGTAATCTTTAAAATGGAACATATTCACAGTCAAAAGCCATGTTCTTTTCAAATGCTAATAATATATGCACACAAATAGAAGAGATGATAAAAAAAACAGTGACATTAAATAAGAATTGTATTACAATCTGTTTGTTTTGTCTGAACACATAATTATATTTGCTTCAACTGTTTTACATTGTAGCTAAGTGCAATGCCCCTACCATATAAATATGACAATCACCTCATTTACAGAGTTGAACAATCTGGATATGCTGTACTGACTAATGTTCCATAAAGACTGTCTATTATCAATTTTCAAGCCCTGTTTATTATATGCAATGGCTACATTTTATGGGAAGGAAGCAAGGTGTTTTTAATGTTTTTCTTTTTTTAAATAAAGGAAAATAATGAGCCCTTCATTTATTCACCAAAAGACTATCTTTAATTTTTGATTGTTGGATCACCTTTAAATTGGAGACACATCAAGCTTGCATAGTACATTTGCTGTAGAAAAAGTCATAAAAGCTTCTATAAAAATGCATTTTGTCAGAGCCATGAAAATAGTTACACTTGCACAATATTTATGTTTCTGCTGATTATATTGCCTAAATGACTATAAATTGTAATTTGTTTTAGGATACATATCTGCCTATTGCATCACATAAAATAGATATGTGGCCTTTAAAAGTCGTGTAAATGTATATTGTTGGCAGAACAATTAGCATTTAAAAGCTGGAATGACCTTTACTCTGTGCATCATTGTGATTAGTTTGGACTTTAATATCAGGTATAGGACCAAAATCTGCCTTAGTTGCCAAGATAAAAAGCTTCCAGCTTCAGCGAAAGGACATTGAGTATTAGTGTGAAGCATGTGCACTGAAACATAAAGGACAAACTTGTATGATTATGTTTGATTTGTGTTGACTTAGCAACCAAGCAGAAGGGCCGTCTTGAGCAATAACCATAGGCATATCAAGAGAGTAGCAAGCCATTTCCAGGAATGACCTATACTTGCAATAGTATTTAACCTTAAAATACCATATCTGAATCATACATGAATTTTGGGGATGTTTTCAAAACTAAAATTGATTGTTCTCTAAATTACAGTAGAGTTCCTTAGCTCTTACAACAATATCTTCTATGTATGCATTATATTAAAGGGACACTGTGCTAAAAACATAATTCTGGAAGTCACACATGATAATATTGTTTCTGCTTGACAAAAGAAAAAAAAGAATATATGTACGTATACATATCTTCTTTAGGGGGTGTTTACTACACGATAAAATGTAAAGCAAAATAAAAAACACATTTTAAACCCAAACAAACCCCAAAAAGCAAAAGTCCATAGCCAATCCTTATAGAAAGGCAGCACTCGGTCATAATATAGTCAAAATCCTAAAGGTATAGGTGATCTAAAAGAGGAAAACACAGAGGCACCAAAATGGTCTAGTAACATCACAACAAATTATATATATATATATATATATATATATATATATATATATATATATATATATATATATGACAAATTATAAATATAACAAATGGCTACTCACAAGCGTGGATCACCCAGTGGGGCTAGTGGAGCAAGCTGCAACTTCTCAGTAGTCCAGCTAACTGGATAGAAGCAAACAGCTGCAAACAATCAGGATACTTCAATATGACTCCCAAACAATTCCTATATAAGGATAGAAAGGAGCCACCATAGCCCGGTACAGTTTGGAGCACACAAAATGTGATATTCAAGGTCACACTTACAACATCGGTAGCACCTCCAGGTGCAATACAGGTAGGCCGGGACTTCTCAGCTGCAGACTGATATCCAGGTAACACTTAAAACCACATGGATTAAAATAACAAGGTCCAAAAGATAGCAAGTGTATATTATAAAAACAATCTTTTATTTAAAAACAACATGTTTCTGAGCCTACACAGGGCTGTTTCCTCATGCTATTCTAAAACATGAATACAACTACACTTGCTATATATCTAACCATGTGTGCTCTGATAGGTGAAGTTTTAATTGGCAACACCTGAACATTCAGACACAGAGCAACATGGCTGCTTTGGTAACAATAGTAACAAAAAACACATACAATCATGTAAAGTGATACATAATATCCTGCATAATCATATGAACATGCAAAACAAAACCGTCAGCATTGTAAATCAAACAATAAAAATCAAACAAATACAGACATATACTGTTTACCCATATAGGTAAAACCACAGACCATTAGCCTTAAACAAAGTTTATATCATGTATTATACTAATTATCAAGGGGAATATATGGAAGCTAATGTAACCAACTTATGATACCAATAAATAAATGTGAAAGTAAAAAATCTTAAATACAAATTATGTTTAAAATATGCCAAAATGATATAAAATTTCCTAAGCCAATAGAATTCATAAAAATTGCAATTCTAAAACACCATATCAACTCTTTCTTAAAATAAACTCCCAGTTCATGTTTACTACAATGTTAGTAACCTGCGGAGAGTGAATATTAACACTACCGATCTCCAGAGTTAAGTTCCTCTTACAGCAGTCCCCTTTTGTTTGTTGAATATCCCAATGGACTTTTGTCGGAAATCCGGGAAATGCTTGGATCTGTATTGCTGGGTGCTGCTCCTCTAACCGATGTCTCCCCACTTCAGGTAAAAGCAATGAATCTGTGCAAAAAATAACAAGAGCGCAAACTCCGACTCAAGTGTAGTTTTATTTAAACACACAATAAACGCTAACATATATGCACTTACTGGAAATAAAATGATAGAAAGCCTGTCATATTTTGAAGTCCACTGAGCTCCTACGGATGTTTAAGGCCACTTCTACGGTTCTGTGTAGTTCCTGCTACGTGTCAACGATCTTGACAGGATACCTGAGATGTTGATGTGTAGGGGTTGTCAGCTTTTCCTCCGCATTTAATTGAAAGCAAAAGAACAGCTAGTTCCCAGGCAAACTACCAGGCAAAGTAGGCCTACTGTGTGTTTATCAGACAGAAGTCCAAGCAGCAGAGGAGTACTGAAAACTAGCAGCCGTCTTAATAGAGATTGCAAAGTCCTAATCTATTGAAAATGAAAAATATGATAGCTGGTATATATGATAACTGAGTACATAGCGTAAAAGGGATAGAAAGTGGCATCAAACCTAACGTATAAATAAAATAAAGTGCGGCGTCATTAGACATAATGTGAGTATGGTGTGAGTATGTGAAATGAGAATATAATGTGAGAAATATATATAAATTGTGTTCTATATGGACAAACTTATAGGTTAGTGGAAACTGGAATAAGAACTAATGTAATAGTGACCATCTCACATAAAGAATGAGCAACTGATACCTGGTGTCATGAATTAAAATTGTGTAGGGGGCCTCATACAGAGTTACAATAAATGTATCTATGGTATACAAGAATTATCTATGACATACTATTAATAAAAACAGCATAAATGCGTTTATTATAGGTCCCTCCATAGTCGAAAAGGTATGGAGTGTCTACTACTAAAACGTGATCTATAGGAGTGTGTAAAAACTAAAAAAAAACAAACAATGGAAATACTAAAGAAGTACTAGCATATAAGAATTAAGTGATTAAATAAAATGCTAACATTGGAAATCATGAACTACTCTAACATATGATAATATCTATTATCACTAGTGTATGTGATGGTAAAAGGGAAAGTGTAATGTGGATGGACCACTATTTGTGACTTAGTGATAATAATATTGATATTCTTCTAAAAGTGCTCCAACCTATAATACGTATGTGATCATAGTGAAATGTGATTATAGTGTAAACCCTTAACAGTTGAAGAAATGTCTATTCCTAAAGCTAATATCATATTTTAATATAACAAATAATAAAATATATATGTACAGTTATATAAAAGCAGCCATATCTAAATTCTCATTAAGACCATCTGGTTGTAATGTTTTCAGTTTTGTTATACAATAGGATTCTCTCCTTCTAAGTATAGTGAACACATCACTATGTTATCTTGGAATTTGCTCAATGGGGGTGATGCTTATAGTGTTTTTCTGCCCTTTATGAAAGTGAGCACAATGTCTGGATTTGCTACGTGATTTAAGATTTTTCTTGATATTGTAAGCGTATTCACCCCATCTTTTTCTCACCTTTCGACAGGTGTGTCCAACATATTGGACCCCACATACACAATTGAGAAGATAAATGACAAAAGACGGTTCACATGTCATGAAACCCTTTATGTTAAAAGATTCTCCTGTAGAATTATTTTGAATTTAAAGGGTGCTTAACTAATGTGCAGTTTTAATATAAATGGTTTATTTATGTAAAGGGAACAACTGTGCAATGCACTTTCATAATTTATTTTGCCCCCTTATAAATGTAGCTCTGAAAATAGTGGCTTTTCTAATTCTCAAAACAAAAACAGCACACTGCAGACTTATACTTCATCTTTTCCTAAGTGACTTTAATAGATAAAATCATAATGGCCATGGCTACCCTTGCCAGCTACATACTAAAGCCCAGACTGGCTCCTCCAAATAAACCAAATGGTTGGTAGAGTTTAAAAACAGCTGCAGAAAACAAGATGGTAATTCATTTTAAAAACATTTTGACTTGTTTGGTATGTAATTCTATAGAAATACAACAGCATTGTTTTTTGTAATTACTAATGTCCATGTAAACTGAAACTAATAAAGTTGTGTACTTCCTACTAATACTCATTGGCTATTAGGCACTTCCTACTATTGATCATTGGTTACTAGACACTTACCTTTATTGTTGATTGGTTGATTACTGCAAATGCTCAAAGAGCAGTTGTAGAAATTACCTGTAAAAAAATAGAATAAGCAGGAAATGCACTGCTGGCATTCATCAAGATTACAGGTTGTGAGATAAAACTGGTGTGTAAATAATGCTAAAAATTTAGAGGTACCAAACTTTCTATTGTGTTGTGTGGTATGGTGCGGTAAGCCCCATACTGCACAAACGCGAAGTTCTGACTTGACGTGCTTGTGCACGTATTCCCCCATAGACATCAATGGAGAAAAAGTGTTCGAAAAAAACCTAACACCTGCGATTGCGGAATCACGATCGCTATAATGCAATCCCCATTTATGTTTATTGAGACAAGAAGGTTTTGTTTAAATCTAAGACCCTAACATAAACCCCTAGTCTAAATACCCCTAATCCGTCACCCCCGAGATTGCCAACACTAAATAAACCTATTAACCCCTAATCCACCACCCGACATTGCCAACAGTAAATCAATCTATTAACCCATAAGTTGCCACCCCCCACATCACCAACACTAAATAAACCTATTACCCCCTAATCCGCCGCCCACCCGCATCGCCAACACTAAATAAACCTATTAACCCCTAATCCACAGCCCACCCGCATCACTAACACCTAAATAAAACTATTAACCCCTAATCCGCTGCCCACCACATCGCAAATACTAAACTAAACCTATTAACCCCTAAACTGCCAAACACCCACATCGCAAATACTCAACTAAACCTATAAACCCCTAAACCTAACACCCGCATTGTGACTACCTAAATTAAACTATCAACTCCTAAACCTAACACCCTCTAATTTAAAATTAAATTAACACTTGTAATGTGTACTGTGCCTTTAAGACATTTATCCCATAATCCTATAAAATCTAGGTGCTCCCAGAATACATTGCTTGGTATTCTGGTCACACCCTTGTATCAGCCTGTCTTACACTGCTACTGAACTCAGCTGTTTCCTTCCCCCTTCTACTAAGGGATTAACTTCAGCTGGATTTCTCCTGCAGTATCTGCCTTCCTGGTTGCTCAGTGTTTTCTGACAACACTCTCCCTGCTTCCTGTGCAGTTACCTCTGCTACTACGCTCTACCTCCAGACCTGACAGCCTCACAGAACACCGGGTGACGTCACCTTCAGCTGCTTCCGGTCTCAACCGATCTCAGACTGCATCCTCCATTCTCCTCGTGAGTACAGCGTTTGTGCTGAGACTGCATTGTGATATATTTTTGCTATAATCTGCAGAGTCTTACTTGTATATACATTTACTGCGCAATTAACACACGAATCACCAATGTCATATAAATCTATGTTAACTAGTTTATATATATCTTGTCATACTTGTACTGAGTACTAAAGTTTACTTTGTTGCTTAAAGAAATGGCAATATATAAGCTTTGTATCAATATTAAACCCTTACTCACATCCCCTTATGTTAAGTCATAATATAAGGGGTAATACGTAAGGAACACACATATATATATATCAGCAATGCTAAATGTTCAAACTTTATTTACAGAAATTCAAGAAATAAGGAGACTTTACTATAACTTTTGTTCATTCAATCATAAGTGTTATTTGGGTCATTACAACACTATAACTACTTTAAAATAAATAAAAACTTTAGGGTTAGGGGAGATAATGATACGTAGAATCCAAAGCATAAATAAATCTCCTACAGCGAAGGTCAGAATTAACAACCTTTTATCAGATCCCTTCTCTATACACAATGGTACACAACAGGACAGTCCACTATCCCCTATCTTATTTATTATAAGTATGGAAGTACTGGCTCAAAGAGTTAGAGCCAACCCCCAAATAACAGGAATTAGAGTGGGACCCCTCAAATTCAATTAATCATTATACGTTGATGACATACTTTTCACACTCTCCCATCCTCAGGTCTCTGTGTCAGAAGTACTAAAAGAGATTAGAAAATTCAAAACTTTCTCAAATTTCGCAGTAAATGAAAAAAAAATCTGAAATAATAAATATTTCACTCCCCTCTCCTGCCTTTCAAACAATATTACAATTTTGCCCCTTTAAACACCAACCAAGAGTGTTAAAATATTTGGGAATACATGTATCCCCAAACCAAAAGACACTTCTAGAACTTAACTTCCCCAAATGAATCACTACAATTCAGAAGGACCTTTGTTCTTGGAAAGATTGCCCATTTTCATGGTGGGGTAGACTGCAGATTCTAAAGATGAATGTCCTTCCTAGATAATTATATATGATACAAGTGGCCACTATACCTCTCCCACAAAATCTTATTTTACAGATGAAAAAAACCCTAAACATTTTTGTCTGGGGAAAAATTAAACCCAGAAATGTGAAAACTACAATGTATCTCACAATCCGAGAGAGAGGTCTTGGCCTACCGAACTTGTAAACATATTATCAAGCTACTAGCTTACAAAGAGTTATAGACTGGCAAAGAAATAGTGACATTAAAGCGTGGATCCCATAGGATTCCCAGATATGACACTCCCCATCACCAGAAGCTTTGTGTTGGTTTACTAAGACAAAGCCGCCCACAGTGGTTAACTGCGTATACACTTTTACAACAGATCTTTGACATTTGGGACTCAATTATAAGACATTACCCAAATATTTCCACATTGAGGTCCCCTCTATCTCTTATTTCACCTAAAGCTGAATTATTGGGAGGTTTAGAATTCAAGAGGAACACTACAGATAGCTGGGAGATGGGATATATGATACTCATACACAAACTACTCAGGGATGGCAAACTTAAGAACAGACAGGACCTTAATGACATAATGGGGGGGTGCTTCACAAACTGGGTACAACACAGGCAAATACAATTTTTTTAACCACTTATCATCATAAAGAGGATTTAGTCAGATCTTTGATGACTTCATTCGAGCAGTTTTGCTCAATGGAAATTCCAGCACATAACACACTCTCATTGGTGCCAGGAAACTCTTGTTAGCAGCACAGTATTCCAAATTAACAGCATGCACAGAAATATGGCATATAGATTTAGGTAGAACATTATCAGACACAGAATGGAACTGCATAGTACAAAACACAAGGAATTATTTCTCATCTACCAAATTTATAGAAACAGACTACAAAATTCTAACTAGGTGGTATCTTACTCAGATTACTTTTTTTTATGTTTAGCCTAAAGAGTTTAAGTTTCGGGCATCCCCAGGGTATCTCTCTGCCCACATCCCCTCCAGCATAAATCTGAAGATGTTGGAAAGAGGTTTTTCAGTCTAATCTTTAAAATTATTCTATGGAAAAATTAACCACTAAGTCTGGACTGATAACATGACATGAACTAAAATGTATACTTGTTAACTAACAGGTACAAGGTTATGCTCAGAGTTACTCATTATGAAAATGTCTGCAATGTACCATTTTTTCAATAAAAAGAAATTTATACAAAAGATTAATAGTTTTATTTAGGTGTTAGCGATGTGGGGGGTTGGCGGTTTAGGGGTTAATAGATTTATTTAGTGTTGTGGGGCAATTTGGGGTTAATACTTTAATTACAAAAAAAATACTAACACCAAATTTACAAAAAATGACAAAACCCAACATTACAGAAAAAAACAACACTACTAAAAATAAAAAATAAAACATGGTTGTGCATATACAAAAACTAAGACCCCCTTACAAAAAAAAAAAAGAAGCCCAAGATAAAAAAACCTAAACTAACACTAAAATTTACTAACAAATAGCCCTTAAAATGGTGATTTAGCTCGTTTTCACATAATTAAAACAAAAAACATTCTATTATAAAAGTAACCCCAGACTTCTGGTGGCTGGCGTTTCAAGATGGTCGCAAGTCTGAGAGGCTCTGCTTAAACACCAAGATTTCATCCAGGATAAATCCATTGCCATCCTAATTTCCCTTAACAGATTTTGTTGTTTTGGCTACGTAAAGGATCAAGAATAACACCTCTTGACCCTCGGGACGACAGAAAGTTACAAAGACGGAGAGAGAAGTTTCAATTACTACACACTATACAAAGCATAGATGAGGAAAGGAATAAGAAAGGATACCTTCCCCACTGAAACAAAACCCAGAAACAAAGACATGCTAACTTCTCTAAAATACTTATTTCTACCAGCGCTAGACAAACTGGAATCTGCATTGAATTAAAACTCGAGCTGAGAATCACTTACGCTCTCCCTTAAAATGGCATCCCAGCAGAGTCAATCTGTGACAATACCTGCATGATTCCTGAGACACATCAAATAGAGCTGGAGGGGAGATCACAAGAGCGACAGATGCGGATGCAGCTACAGTTCCCATTTTAAATAGATCATTGCTTTAGAGCAAGCATCAGTGGAAAATAAACTATCACAGCTTTTAAAGATACAATGCTGATCGCCATAACTGCTGGTAATGCATCTACGCTGCAGCGGGACTCAGGCACTTACTCTTCCGCCCACAAATTCCGGAACAACGCAATCCCCCATGCTGTATACCAACAGCATATCAAAATATCTCTTGGATGATTGTGATTGCTGGTGACTCAGCCGTTGCACGAATCTGATACAGAGCTGTTTCCAGAAGCTGACAGCCTAAACTCACAGAAGGAGGACAGTTTACAAAGTATTCACAACACAGGGGGACTCCTGCTGCAGGGTTTGCTTTCCTCATCGCCATCGCTCCTTAAGATTCTCAAGACCACACGCTAACATGACCTTACTGGGAGCTGGATTTGCACCGCAACACAGGAGAGGCATTGGCTGAGTTATGATGTCAGCAACAGAAAAAAGTCTGATGCTCTCCTTATTTTTGCTGATATTGTAGAGTGCTTATGTTTTCTAACCGGTCTGTAAACCTAACACACCATACCCAGCAGGCTGACTAAGATATTGTAGAGTATCTGTTATCTAATCGGTCTGTAAAGCTATCATACCACACCTAACTTACTAGCATAAGGGTTTTGCCACCGCTGTTTTAGATAGAACCAACTGTGCAATCTATGTCCTATTGTATTTTGTTCCTCTATCTCTGTTAATCTACCACACAAATGGATCACTCTGAGTTTTTCCAGGGCCACATCATTTATTAACATATAGCTTATGCCTCATTGTTTAATGACACGCAAGTCACCTATATATGGAACATAAATTACTTGCATTGTGACTGACAATGTATTTGCACAACTGCCTAATTGTTTAATGCAACCTACTTAATATAATGTAAATATTCTCACTACAGTTCCCTCATAATACATTCTTTACACTGCAAAGTGATGGGTGCAAAAACATTTTCCAAATATTAGTTATTTCTCGAATATTACAGGCATAACTGAGAAACTTTGCTGCACAGAACATTAGTTTCAGAACAGATCTTATAATAATGTGATGTTGAGTTTAATTTATCACAACTCAGCAACACTGATTTTATTTTATACCCATTGTATTACTCATCAATCTCTTGCAGACTCCCGCAGCTACAGTTCTTATTATCGCTGCCTTTTAACCCATCTTGTAAGGTGCGTTGATGTATCTTTGGTTGGTTCTATGTGTAGTTTTTAGTTTTTAGTTGTTATTGTTATAGTTGTATATGTTTGTTTTAGTTCGTTTAAAAAAAATATATGAGAAAATCAATGTAATAAGAAGATATGCAAAGTTTACATCTTTAATTGATGACTGTGATTTAACCAACTCGACTGTATCTGTCTTATATGGATTGAGAACTAAACTACTATATATTTCTTCCACAAGATATAAGTACAAACATTATATCAAGGACATTACAGAGCCTTCATTGAGACTACTGTAACATGTGGTTGCAATGCTGAGTTGCTGACACTGTATTTTGTAATTATTGCTTTGATAATACTGGCATTATTTACTTGCAATATTCATGCTCTCAATCTGTATGTTTCATTTTCTCAATAAAAAGAATTTAAAAAAAAGTAACCCCACCTAAAAAAGCCTTATCTCAAAAAATCCTTAACTAAAAATTAACCCTATCCTAAAAAATGAAAAGGATATTTAATATATTTGTTTTTTTCCAAAAAAAGGAAAAACCTTTTCTAAAAAATAAACCTAATCTCAAATAAGGCATTTGGTAGGGCATTGTCCTAAAGTTATTTAAGCCCTATTCTAAAAAAAATCCCTAAGCTAAAAAAAAATCTAAAGGAAAAAAAAAAACGAAGCTTAAAAGCAAAAGAGCTCACCCCAAAAAAATTGTTTCGCTAAACCCCAAAGTTTGTAATTCACCAACTTGACTTCAGCAGCGCTCCTCTTCTTTATTCATGGCGGTGGTCCTCCAGGGAGTTCCTGTTCATCTTCAGGGCGGCGGTTCTCTTCTTCCATTTTCTGTCTTCCATCTCTCTCTTGTGCCTTCTCAGTTTGGCCACTTGTGCCATTTTCTGAAATTTCAGTTTCTGTTTCCTGAAATAGCTCATTAATATGCTGGGAACAACACCAACACAGTCCTGATAAGCTGTTATACTCATTAAAAAGCATAATTATCAATAGGTTTATATATTAATTGATTGCGACTATATAATGTTTAGTACGAAACATGGAAACACAAGTTGATTGTTATTTTCTATTGTAATTTAATTTTGAATTTGAATTTTCACATATAATTTGAGAAGAAATATTACATAAATTGCTGACATTTTGATAAATAGGTGTCTATAACATTGCACACATAAAATATATACAAAGCATAGTAAAAGTGTTTTACTCATCCTATTTAAGTACACAAATTGCTCTGTGCTTCCTCATGTCAGCAATCCTCAGTCTTATGAAAATAGTTAAGCTGTATAGCTAGTTTCAACATAGAAATGTATTAAGTGACAATCAATTAAGTGGATTTTCCAGATTGTAAGCCTTCTTATACCTTTACTTTACTTTAACCCTAAAGCATATGTAGCAACATTATTTCAATTATATAATTTAATTTAATCCTAAACAGTTAATCATTTGAAACTTTACAGGAATTATGCCCCTTTATCTAATCCTAACTTGCTTTATATACACCTAGATTACAAGTTTTGCGTTCGTGTTTTAATGCTGAAAAAATGGTAATTTCAGCGTTAAAACAGCACCGCAGCCATTACAAGTCTTGTCGGTATAGCTATACTGCAAGCCTTTTAGCCTGTAATGCAAAGTCAGTCCCGTACACGTAAAAATTACGTTTTTTCATGGGACTTCCATAGCGCTGCCATTACAAGTTTTGCGGTGATGCTAAAAAGCTTGCGTTGCAGCCTATACCGACAAGATCCGTTTCACAATCTAAAAGCAGTAGTTATGAGTTTTACGCAACAAAACTGTTACATAAAACTCATAACTAAACTGTCACAAAGTACACTAAACATCCATAAACTACCTATTAACCCCTAAACCGAGGCCCCCCAGCATAGCAAATACTATTTTAAAGTTATTAACCCCTATTCTTCCACTCCCCGACATTGTCACCACTATAATAAAGTTATTAACCCCTAAACTGCCGCCCTTCTGCATCACAAACACTTTTTAAATATTATTAATCCCTAATCTGCCATCCGCCTACATAGCCCCCACTATACTAAAGTTATTAAGCCCTACATCATCGCCACTATATTAAACCTATTAACCCCTAACCCGCAAGCCCCCCACAACGAAATATACTAAGTTAAAATATTAACCCCTAAACTGAAAACCCCCCACATAGCAATACACTAAATTAAACTAGTAACCCCTAAACCTAACTTTAGATTTACAATTTCCCTATCTTAAATTAAATTAAAATGTACCTGTCAAATTATAAAAACTAAGTTTAAACTAACAATTAAACTAATATAACTATTAAACTAAAATTAAAATAACTACCAATTAAATTAAACTAAAATACACATTAAAAAAAAATTCTAACACTAATCTAAAAATTACTATCTAATTACAAAAATAAAAAATACTAAATTACACAAAATAACAAACACTACATTACAAAAAAATAACAAATGCAATTATCCAAAATAAAAAAGAATTACACCTTATGTAATAGCCCTATTAAAATAAAAAAGCCCACCCAAAATATAAAAAACCCTAGCCTACAATAAACTACAAATAGCCCTTAAAAGGACTTTTTGTAGGGCATTGCCCTAAGTTAAACAGCTCTTTTACCTGTAAAAAAAAATACAAAGACCCCCCAACAGTAAAACCCACCACCCAACCAACCCCCCAAAATAAAAAACCTAACTCTGACAAAAATCTAATTTACCTATTTGAATGGGCATTACCCTTAAAAGGTCATTTAGCTATTTTGCTTTGCCCTGAAAAGGGCATTTAGCTCTTTTACAAAAAGCCCAAACCCTAAACTAAAAAAAGAAAACCCACCCAAAGAAAAACTTTAAAAAAATCACTAACCCCTGAAGATGCATTTACAGTTTTTGAAAGCAATAGGATGAGAGCTACTCAAATCCTATTGGCTGTTCAAATCAGACAATAGGGTGAGAGCTATTAAATTTTATTTGCTGATTTGAACAGCCAATAGAATTTCAGAAGATCTCATCCTAATGCCTGTTTTCAGGGCAATGGGTAGATTAGGTTTTACTTTATTTTTATTTTGTGGGTTTGGGGGTTGGGGGTTTGAATAATGTTAGGGGGTGTTTGTTTTGTTTTGTAGCAAAAGAGCTGTTAACTTTTTTGTAATGGTAGTTTTTTTTTATTCTTTGTAATGTTAGGTTTTAGTGTAAGGCAGGTTAAGTTTTATTTCCCAGGTAAGTTTGTATTTATTTTAACTAGGTAGTTGGTAAATAGTCAATAACTATTAACTAACTAGTCTACCTAGTTAAAATAAATACAAATTTACCTGTGAAATAAAAATAAAACTTAAGCTAGATACAATATAACTATTAGTTATATTTTAGCTAGCTTAGGTTTTATTTCACAGCTAAGTATTTAGTTTTAAATAGGGATTATTTAGTTAATAATTGTAACTTTAATTTAGCTCTATTTTAATTATGTTAAAGTTAGGGGTGTTAGGGTTAGGGTTATGGTTAGGGTTACGTTAGGGTTAGGTTTAGGGGTTAATATATAGTTTAATTTAGGCTGTTGTTATGTGGGGGGCTGGCAGTTTAGGGGTTAATAGGTTTATTTAGTGGCAGTGATTTGGGAGGCCAGAGGTTTAGGGGTTAATAACTTTATTTAGTGGCGGCAATGTCGGAGAGTAGAGGAATAGGGGTTAATAGATTTATTATAGTGTGGGCGATGTTGAGGTGCAGGGGAATACAGGTTAATAACTTCAGTATAGTGGCAGCAATATTGGGAGTAGCAGATTAGGGGTTAATAGCTTTATTTAAATCAGGGACGGCAGATTAGTGGTTAATAACATTATGTAGGTGGCAGCGATGTCGGTGGGGGCAGATTAGGGGTGTTTAGACGTGGGGTTTATAATAGGGTGTTAGGTTTAAACATTTTTTTCCCCATAGACATCAATGGGGCTGCGTTACGGAGATTTTATTTCCGCGATCGCAGGTGTTAGGCTTTTTTCTGACCCGCTCTCCCTATTGATGTCTATGGGGAAAGCGTGCACGAGCACGTCAAAACAGCGCTTGGATTGTGTGCGGTATGGAGCTCAACGCAGCCATATCGCACGCACAAGCTGGCTGTTTCAAAACTTGTAATGGCTGCGCTATAGAGGGTTAAATAACGCAACTTTTGTTGCATTTGTTAATTTCCCTTTAGCGTGCATAACTCGTAATTAGGTGATAATTTCTTTGGAGTACAAGTTACAAGAAAACCAAAATTTTATGTAATTGCATAAATGTGTGATGAACATTCTAGGGTATGCAAAATTTGAAGTGTTTGTGCTGTAGGCACTTTCTCTCAAGGTGAATTTGCCATAATGATGCTTATTCACTCAAAGCAAGAAGTCTTGGCAAAAAAAGGCATATGGCAGCGCCATTCCATTAGTAGCGTGATAAACACATTTTGTTCTTTGAGTAAAGGGAAAGTAAAGGATTTTGATGTCCTCTCTTATTTTCTTCTTTAGCACCTCTCACCATTTACTATTATTCCTCTGCTGCTCTGGTAACCCATATGCCAGTTTGTACTGCTATCCTGCTGCTCTAGATGTTTGCCTGCCTATTTGTGATGCTGGTACAACTAGTGACAATTTTAGACAACACTCTGACTGTAAAGCCCACAACTTGCTATGACGTTATTAAGGTATGTACTGTATTCTCTCATATACTACTGTCCTTGGTGCCCTTTTGACAATGTATGTGCTGATTCTGATCCAGCTTGTAATAAGTTTAGTCAACATTCTTACAATATGTCTATGGTTTGAAATTCATAACTTGCTGTGATTTTGTTGACTTTATATATTCCAATATGTACTACTTCCCTCTGCTGTCCTTGCTGCCTGACTGATAATTTGTACTACTGCTGCTCCAACTTGTGACAATTTAAAAAAACAAACACTTTGATGCTGTATCCATCCAATGAGTTAAGTTCATACCCTGCTTCAAATATGTTTATTTATTCAACCTATATGAGCTTGTTGGACACCCCATTCCAAAATCATGGATATTATTATTAGTTTCCACTTTCTTTTTGGCTAACAAATGCCAGTCTTCTGAGAAGGCTTTCCGCAAGATTTTGAAGTAAGTCTGTTGGACATTGTTACCATTCAGTCAAAAGAGCATTTGTGTGGTCATGCATTGATGTTGGATGAGAAGCTCTGGCTCACAATCTGTATTTCAGTTCATCTCAAAGGTTCGCAATGGGTTTGAGGTTAGGTCTCTGGCCTCTCAATTTCTTACACACCATGGAGCCGATTTACTATGCCCCGAATGGGGCCAACTCGCCTTGTTTCTGTGCGAGCCTTCAGGCTCTCCAGAAACAGGAGTTTAGAAGCAGTGGTCTTAAGACCGCTGCTCCTTAACTGGATCCGCCGCCTCTGAGCGACGTACAGCAATCAACCCAATTGAAAACGATCGGGTTGATTGACACCCCCTGCTAGCGGCCGATTGGCCGCAAATCTGATGGGTGCAGCATTGCACAAGCAGTTCACTAGAACTGCTTGTGCAATGCTGAAACCAACAGCATATGCCGTCTGCATTCAGCGATGTCTGGCGGACATGATACTCTACAGCATATAATGCCCACCAGACTTTGATAATTTGGCCCCTATGTCTTCATGGACCTTGCTTTGTGCACAGGGGCAAAATAATACTAGAACAGAAAAAGGGTCTTCACAAACTGTTGCCAATTGTCTAAAATGCATTTGTATTCAGTAGCATTAAGAAGACCCTTCACTGAAACTAAGGCCCCAGACCATTATCTCTATACCACTAAACCTTACAGTAGGCACTATGCATTCCACTAGGTAGTGTTCTCCTGGCTTCTGCCACAACCAGATTTTCAATTTTCAATCAGAGAAGTTTCCACTGTTCCATAATCCAGTGGCAATATGCTTTACAAAACTCCAGACAAACTTGGCATTGTTTATGTTAATGTGATGCTTGTACAGCTAAATAGCCATGGAAAATAATTTAATGAAACTCCCAATTCACGATTTTTGTGCTGATGTTGCTTCCAGAGGGATTTTGGAACTCTGTAGTGAGTGATGCAACAGATGATTGTTTTTATGTATCACACAGTTTAGCACTTGGTGGCCCCATTCTTTGTGGACGCTGGGTCAACCCCTTTTTGGCTGGGCTGTTGTTACTCCTATATGCTTCTAATTCCCAATAATATCACTTACAGTTGATAGAGGCAAAGCTAGTAGGTCAGAAATATCATGAACTGACTTTAGACAAGTTGGCATCCTATCACAGTGCCACATTTAAAGTCATTTTTAGTACAACCCATTGTACTGCCAATGTTTGGTAATAGATATTTTATGGCTATGTGCTAAATTTTATGCACCTGCTGCAATGGGTATGGCTGAAATACCAGAACTCAATAATTAGTAGGAGTATGTAGGTTGCTATAAAGGAGTTAAGAGAGCTAGATGGAGGGGTTAAGTATTCAAACTCCTCAATCTCAGCTTTTGTAAGCCCTAGAACCCCATTTGACTCATTGTTTGAAAGGCAAATAAAAAACACATTTTGTAGGATGGGCCTGAAATAGTTAATCAAAATGGCCTAGAGACCCCCAAGACCTCTAGATTTAATGCCGAGAAGCAACATGTACCATATAGCTTTTAATAGCCAAGTGATCACTGGTGATGGATAGGGAGTATTATATTAGTGAATCATACAACAATCGTTAGACAACTAAACGATACGGATGTCTATAAAAGACTTACCTTTAATCCCACCACTGCTTACATACCCCTAGTGGAGGATATCTTGACTTTAGGTTCACACAAGGGTGTCATACCATCCTCCCTTTTAAATTCACTGCTACCTAAAAAAACCGTTAACTCCGTTTTTTTATTTTCTTCCAAAGCTCCATAAGGATGCTCAGAATCCCCCGGTCGTCCCATCATTTCAGGGGTTGATTCCCTTTTGGAGCCCTTGTCCGAACTGGTTGACTCTTTTCTTCCGCCTATAGTGGTGAGCCTTATGAGCTATATTAGGGATGCCACCCAGGTTTTAAGAACAGTACAGGATATTATATGGGAAGACACATACAGATTTGTGACTATAGATGTTGTTTCTCTTTACACCTCCATTCCACACCAGCAGGGGCTAGAAGCGATGTCCTTTATTCTAGATAATTATTCTAATTATTCGGTGGAGGTCAAACAGTTCCTTATTTTGGCCATCGAATTTCTATTAACACATAATTTTTTTCTGTTCGAGGGGTGTTGCTACCTCCAGAGGCGTGGAACGGCAATGGGGGCTAAGTTTGCCCCCTTCTATGCCAATCTCTATATGGGATGGTGGGAGCTGCTCTATGGAGGTGGCAACCCATTCAAGAACAATATTAAATATTTTGGACGCTATATCGATGACCTGTTGCTGGTGTGGAATGGAGATGGTAACAGTGTGGAAGATTTCATCAAATATATCAATATCAATGAGGCAAATCTTAAATTCACCTTTGAACAACACCCACTCCAGATTAAATTTTTGGATATTGAGCTTTCTGCACAGACATCTACAAAGACTATAGACACTAACCTGTATCGTAAACCTACTAGTGGCAACACTATTTTGAATTACAAATCTTGCCATCCTAAACATGTTCTAAAGGCAATACCCAAAGGTCAATACATCAGAACACGGAGAATCTGCTCTAATGACACCGTGTATAATGAGCAAATTGATATTTTGGAGGAGAGGCTTTTGGAACGTGGTTATCCAACCAAACTATTAAAGTCCACAAGAGAACAAATCAGTAAAATTCCACGCAGTCAGCTACTGGCATATAAGAGATTTGATAGGACCCCATCTATCAAAGAAGGTTGCAGGGATAAATTAATTTTCAGCACCCCATATAGCTTAGAATTTAATAAAATTTGTAACCTTATTAGAGAATGCCTACCTATCCTCGCCACTGATCCTTCTTTGGAAAGGGTGACTAATAGTGGCTGCAAATTTGTGGCCAGGAAAGCTATTAATATTGGCAATATAGTAGCTCCTTCACAATTGCCAACACACAAAACATGCACCTGGTTACCTCAGAGAATGTTTTTTTTCAAATGCAAATAAAGAATGTCCAAGACTTGCAACTATGTGGTGGAGGGTGATCATTTTCAGTCCTCAGTTTCCAACATATCATATCGGATCAGGCACAAACTGAACTGCAAATCTACTTTTGTAGTTTATCTTCTGAACTGCAGGGGGTGCCAGATCCAATATGTTGGAAAAACACAGAGGATGCTCAGGGACAGAGCCCTTGAACACATCAGGGACATTGACAACCCTGATGTCTTCACACCTGTTGCAAAGCATTTCAAGAAAATGCATGCAGCTGACTCATCCCTGGTGTCATTTCAAGCTATTGACCATATATCAAAACATACCAGGGGAGGTGATAGGGAATATAAACTGAGCTACAAGGAGGCCCAGTGGATATTCACTCCTAATACCAGACACCCCCTTTGGTATCAATATGGAAACTGATGTCAATTTATTCATTTGATGTTCCTATATGATATGCTCTGATTTTTCTAAGTCTTTGAAAAACATATTTATTTTGTTGAAAAAACTATTTAGTCATTTTTTATGTATGAAGGATTAAATAACATTTCTTTACATATATTCAGTGTTAGCTCATATATTTACCTCTTGCATGTTTATAGATTGTGTATGCAACTTTGCAATTTCTAAACAGGTAGGGTTAAGTTCACATATGCTTGTAATTCTAAGTGATTAATTGCCTTTAAGAGGCGTATACAGTGCAATCAACAGCAGTGAACAAGCCCCACACAAAACATGTTTGCCGTTTCTTGCACCACTGGAATACCATGCCTGAATCTGTGAGTTGTATCTCACATACTTTGATTTTACTTTTTTGCTACTACAAATAAAGATTTTTCTACTTTTATAAGGAGTCCCTGTGCTTTTCCTGAGGAGGAGTTGCGATAGACTTACCTTTTTGTTCATCACTGTGCCTTGCCCTATACAAGTAGTTGGGTGGGGGCTATCAGAATTTGTATAGATTAAAAACTTTACCACACTGATATATGAAGGCTAAGAGCCAAACTTATGTGCTGGTTTAAATCAAGTTGGGGGCCTATAATTATCTAACTGAGTAATGCCAGGTAATACACAGATGCCAGACTAGTACTTTCAATGTTGAAACACAAAAAGGTATTGATGTTTGATTTCTACAATTAAAACTTTTTTGGTGAATTTATTATATGGAGCTACTTGCAAAACAATGTCATATTTAATACTAAGTACATTTTTTTAGATATTCATTAGACTTTTATACAGTAGCATACTTAGGACTAATATTCTGTTTTTAATTTAAACACTTTGGGCCAGATTATGAATGGAGCGCTATTTAGCACTTTTGCTGGAGTGCTAATTGCTCTAGAAGTAATTTTTTTGCGCATGTCGGATTGCGCTCATATTACTACTTGAAAGTAAAAAGTTATCACACTCGCACTAACCCGATGCACACAAAAAGCCACATTTAGAATATCGCACGCAAGATAACCTAATCCCCCATAGATGTCATTGGAGAAAAAAGTGGGAAAATAACTAACATCCTACTCACACGAAACCGGATCACATATTCTTATGTGTGCTAATAAGACATGAAAATATCAATATTTCCCATTCCAATGTTTTCTACATAGAAGCATATGTTCTGTTTATTCATAAAAGCATATTTCTTCATGTATCTGATGTTTTTTAGGTACAATATATATCTAAGAAAAAAATGTAAGAGGACAAACCATGCTCTATAAAATAAAACTTAATTTTATTTGGCAATTTAAAATAATGACAGTACCGCTCAGAACAAAAAATATGTGAATGGTGCGTAGCACAGATGGCTTACGCATTTCGGTAAACTGCCGTAATCATAGCCTACTGTGTATGATTCAGTGCAACCTTAAAAAGACGTTAAAATTACCTGATTGGTTGATTAACTATGCTTCATTCTTTATGCACCTGTTTAAATGGCAAGGTAGTAATAGTAGTTTTTAACCAATAGTAGTTTTAACCATTTTATATAGTCTTATTTCCAAGGCATAAAAGATAAATAAAACATTGTTATGCCCACCAATTCTAACTACTGGGAAACTGTACATTATAAAGAACTGATATGTAAACTAACATGTTCTAGTTAATAGGAAATTTATATGACAAATTCTTAGTGTATATGTTTATTATACTAGAAACTGTTCTTGCGCTATTCATATATGCCCTTTGAATTTTCCATGAAGATAATTGATGTACCTATGACATAGTTTAAAAATCTTTTGGGCAAGCATTGACATGAATATCGCAAAAAAACTAACTTAAGTTTTCGCGCAAGTGCATGAATTCCCACCATAAAAATCATTGGATTAAAAAAAGTGAGGGAAAAAATAACAGCATCACATTTCCTCATTCCCCATAGTCAATGGAGGAAAAAAATTGTTAAAAAAAAACAACACTTATCGCACAAACAAGATAGCATATTCACATTAGCAAATGTGAAATATTTACAGTAAATACAAAGTTAATATAATTATTAAATATGAATGTTTAAATATGTTTTATCATGTTTTTATCTACATAATGGCAAAGGACTAAAATGCACTTATATGTATGTTTATATATGGTACATACTGTATATATTAATGTTTTTATATGTGTGTCTATGACTGTAAATACATATATACATATATAAATACAATAATATATATGTACACATGTAAAGACATACAAATACACCTTTAGCCATGTATATTTATGTATCTCTATATTAAAGCCATTTGCCTGCCTTTTTTTCTAACACCGGAGATCTCATATTTTGAGCCCTTATAACTTTTTTGTGTAATATTTTTTTAAATAATTTTTATTAGACAGTGTTAATATGAGTGTAACTAGTTTGTAATGAATTTTTGATGTGTTTTGTGCAACTAGGGAAACAATCTCCAGTGTTTTCCTGGAGCAGGTAATGGCCAAACACCATTCACAACCTGCATTTGTTATTACACAAGTAAATGTTTGGCAACCCATTCACCTCAGATAAATACGTTTAGAGTGATTTAAAACTACCACCACTAAGGTGATGGAGAGTTTAGGAAATATGCAGTCTTAGTAGCGTTGCTTCTTAATTTACAGTTAGCAAAATCACTAGTGCTCATACCACATGGGTTTGCAGTTAGCAAGCAAACTCAACACAGGCTCCAAAGCTATAATCGGAGCTGTAAATTCAGGACAGCCTTCATGGCAAAATGTTATAGCTATTTACAAGCTTAAAACCTGGATTGGCCTACCAGGATACCGGGAGATTTCCCAGTGAGCTGCAGCAGCTGGGGCTGACCAGCTACAATTTCAAGAGAATGTGCTGCTGGTCAGGTGATTTAGCTGCATCACCTCTCTTTTTTCATTAAAGGGACAGTATACACCAATTTTCATATAACTGCATGTACTAGACACTAATCTAAAGATTAATATTAACAGATACTGATTTAAAAAATTCACTATAAAACCTTTTAAAAACTTACTTAGATTCTCCCAGTTTAGCAATGTTGATAAGGTTAGGCTAGGGCATCCAGTGAAAGGGGCTGGAGAAACAGGAACAGCAGACACCCTCCTCCATTCCCTGCATATAAAAATACAGATTATACAAACAGGAGAATGCTGGAATCTGTAGACATCAGTATAAATCTAAATCTTTGGGTCTTGGTTAGGAGTCTGAAAATCAGCACATTGTTATTAAAAACTGATCAAAACTATAAATTTTTTAAAAAACACTCCCAGATGGGATCATCTACAAAACATTTATGGGAAATCTAGTGTACAATGTCTCTTTATGTAACCCAATGACTGCCAACAAGCCTAAAAACTTTTCAGTTGTGATATTCTCTAAGGCCTAGATTTAGAGTTCGGCGGTAGCCATCAAAACCAGCGTTAGAGGCTCCTAACGCTGGTTTTGGCCGCCCGCTGGTATTTGGAGTCAGTGATTAAAGGGTCTAACGCTCACTTTACAGCCGCGACTTTTCCATACCGCAGATCCCCCTACGCCATTTGCGTAGCCTATCTTTTCAATGGGATCTTCCTAACGCCGGTATTTAGAGTCGTTTCTGCAGTGAGCGTTAGACATCTAACGACAAGATTCCAGCCGCCTGAAAATAGCAGGAGTTAAGAGCTTTCTGGCTAACGCCGGTTTATAAAGCTCTTAACTACTGTACCCTAAAGTACACTAACACCCATAAACTACCTATGTACCCCTAAACCGAGGTCCCCCCACATCGCCGACACTCGATTAAAAATTTTAACCCCTAATCTGCCGACCGCCACCTACGTTATACTTATGTACCCCTAATCTGCTGCCCCTAACACCGCCGACCCCTGTATTATATCTATTAACCCCTAACTTGCCCCCCACAACGTCGCCGCAAGCTACTTAAAATAATTAACCCCTAATCTTCCGACCGCAAATCGCCGCCACCTACGTTATCCCTATGTACCCCTAATCTGCTACCCCTAACATCGCCGACCCCTATGTTATATTTATTAACCCCTAATCTGCCCCCCTCAACGTCGCCGACACCTACCTACACTTATTAACCCCTAATCTGCCGAGCGGACCTGAGCGCTACTATAATAAAGTTATTAACCCCTAATCCGCCTCACTAACCCTATCATAAATAGTATTAACCCCTAATCTGCCCTCCCTAACATCGCCGACACCTACCTTCAATTATTAACCCCTAATCTGCCGACCGGAGCTCACCGCTATTCTAATAAATGTATTAACCCCTAAAGCTAAGTCTAACCCTAACACTAACACCCCCCTAAGTTAAATATAATTTTTATCTAACGAAATAAATTAACTCTTATTAAATAAATAATTCCTATTTAAAGCTAAATACTTACCTGTAAAATACATCCTAATATAGCTACAATATAAATTATAATTATATTATAGCTATTTTAGGATTAATATTTATTTTACAGGCAACTTTGTAATTATTTTAACCAGGTACAATAGCTATTAAATAGTTAAGAACTATTTAATAGTTACCTAGTTAAAATAATAACAAATTTACCTGTAAAATAAATCCTAACCTAAGATATAATTAAACCTAACACTACCCTATCAATAAAATAATTAAATAAACTACCTACAATTACCTACAATTAACCTAACACTACACTATCAATAAATTAATTAAACACAATTGCTACAAATAAATAAAATTAAATAAACTATCTAAAGTACAAAAAATAAAAAAGAACTAAGTTACAGAAAATAATAAAATATTTACAAAGATAAGAAAAATATTACAACAATTTTAAACTAATTACACCTACTCTAAGCCCCCTAATAAAATAACAAAGCCCCCCAAAATAAAAAATTCCCTACCCTATTCTAAAATACAAATATTACAAGCTCTTTTACCTTACCAGCCCTGAACAGGGCCCTTTGCGGGGCATGCCCCAAGAATTTCAGCTCTTTTGCCTGTAAAAAAAAACATACAATACCCCCCCCCAACATTACAACCCACCACCCACATACCCCTAATCTAACCCAAACCCCCCTTAAATAAACCTAACACTACCCCCCTGATGATCTTCCTACCTTGTCTTCACCATGCCAGGTTCACCGATCCGTCCTGGCTCCAAGATCTTCATCCAACCCAAGCGGGGGCTAGACATCCACTGAAGAAGTCCAGAAGAGGGTCCAAAGTCTTCCTCCTATCCGGCAAGAAGAGGACATCCGGACCGGCAAACATCTTCTCCAAGCGGCATCTTCTATCTTCTTCCATCCGATGACGACCGGCTCCATCTTGAAGACCTCCAGCGCGGATCCATCCTCTTCTTCCGACGACTAGACGACGAATGACGGTTCCTTTAAGGGACGTCATCCAAGATGGCGTCCCTCGAATTCCGATTGGCTGATAGGATTCTATCAGCCAATCGGAATTAAGGTAGGAATTTTCTGATTGGCTGATGGAATCAGCCAATCAGAATATAGTTCAATCCGATTGGCTGATCCAATCAGCCAATCAGATTGAGCTCGCATTCTATTGGCTGTTCCGATCAGCCAATAGAATGCGAGCTCAATCTGATTGGCTGATTGGATCAGCCAATCGGATTGAACTATATTCTGATTGGCTGATTCCATCAGCCAATCAGAAAATTCCTACCTTAATTCCGATTGGCTGATAGAATCCTATCAGCCAATCGGAATTCGAGGGACGCCATCTTGGATGACGTCCCTTAAAGGAACCGTCATTCGTCGTCTAGTCGTCGGAAGAAGAGGATGGATCCGCGCTGGAGGTCTTCAAGATGGAGCCGGTCGTCATCGGATGGAAGAAGATAGAAGATGCCGCTTGGAGAAGATGTTTGCCGGTCCGGATGTCCTCTTCTTGCCGGATAGGAGGAAGACTTTGGACCCTCTTCTGGACTTCTTCAGTGGATGTCTAGCCCCCGCTTGGGTTGGATGAAGATCTTGGAGCCAGGACGGATCGGTGAACCTGGCATGGTGAAGACAAGGTAGGAAGATCATCAGGGGGGTAGTGTTAGGTTTATTTAAGGGGGGTTTGGGTTAGATTAGGGGTATGTGGGTGGTGGGTTGTAATGTTGGGGGGGGGGGGGTATTGTATGTTTTTTTTTACAGGCAAAAGAGCTGAAATTCTTGGGGCATGCCCCGCAAAGGGCCCTGTTCAGGGCTGGTAAGGTAAAAGAGCTTGTAATATTTGTATTTTAGAATAGGGTAGGGAATTTTTTATTTTGGGGGGCTTTGTTATTTTATTAGGGGGCTTAGAGTAGGTGTAATTAGTTTAAAATTGTTGTAATATTTTTCTTATGTTTGTAAATATTTTATTATTTTCTGTAACTTAGTTCTTTTTTATTTTTTGTACTTTAGATAGTTTATTTAATTTTATTTATTTGTAGCAATTGTGTTTAATTAATTTATTGATAGTGTAGTGTTAGGTTAATTGTAGGTAATTGTAGGTAGTTTATTTAATTATTTTATTGATAGGGTAGTGTTAGGTTTAATTATATCTTAGGTTAGGATTTATTTTACAGGTAAATTTGTTATTATTTTAACTAGGTAACTATTAAATAGTTCTTAACTATTTAATAGCTATTGTACCTGGTTAAAATAATTACAAAGTTGCCTGTAAAATAAATATTAATCCTAAAATAGCTATAATATAATTATAATTTATATTGTAGCTATATTAGGATGTATTTTATAGGTAAGTATTTAGCTTTAAATAGGAATTATTTATTTAATAAGAGTTAATTTATTTCGTTAGATAAAAATTATATTTAACTTAGGGGGGTGTTAGTGTTAGGGTTAGACTTAGCTTTAGGGGTTAATACATTTATTAGAATAGCGGTGAGCTCCGGTCGGCAGATTAGGGGTTAATAATTGAAGGTAGGTGTCGGCGATGTTAGGGAGGGCAGATTAGGGGTTAATACTATTTATGATAGGGTTAGTGAGGCGGATTAGGGGTTAATAACTTTATTATAGTAGCGCTCAGGTCCGCTCGGCAGATTAGGGGTTAATAAGTGTAGGCAGGTGTCGGCGACGTTGTGGGGGGCAGATTAGGGGTTAATAAATATAACATAGGGGTCGGCGATGTTAGGGCAGCAGATTAGGGGTACATAGGGATAACGTAGGTGGCGGCGGTTTACGGAGCGGCAGATTAGGGGTTAAAAGTGTAATGCAGGGGTCAGCGATAGCGGGGGCGGCAGATTAGGGGTTAATAAGTGTAAGGTTAGGGGTGTTTAGACTCGGGGTACATGTTAGAGTGTTAGGTGCAGACGTAGGAAGTGTTTCCCCATAGGAAACAATGGGGCTGCGTTAAGAGCTGAACGCTGCTTTTTTGCAGGTGTTAGGTTTTTTTTCAGCTCAAACTGCCCCATTGTTTCCTATGGGAGAATCGTGCACGAGCACGTTTTTGATGCCGGCCGCGTCCGTAAGCAACTCTGGTATCGAGAGTTGCATTTGCGGTAAATATGCTCTACGCTCCTTTTTTGGAGCCTAACGCAGCATTTGTTTGAACTCTCGATACCAGAGTTAAATTTATGGTGCGGCCAGAAAAAAACCCGCGGAGCGTTAACAGCCCTTTTACCGCCGAACTCCAAATCTAGGCCTTAGAGTCTTAACTCCCTTGTCCCTATGGCCCCACTGACATCCACAAACCACATGAAATTAGTATTTAGACTGCTGAGTCTTGACTCTGTATTTTCTGTTAGTCATATGCACCAAGAGACCTAATATCAGACCCTATAGCTATGCAGACCTCTGATCACATACCTAAATTACATATCTGATAACCTGGCCCTGCACCCCTTAATTTTTTTATATAAAACAGAAAAAAATGTATAATTTTTTTATTATACTTATATATATATATATATATATATATATATATATATATATATATATATATATATATTTATTTATTTATTTATATTTAACAATTTAGTCCTCTCAAATAAATAAAAACACTAGTTAAAAACCTAACATGTTTATTTATTCTAAACCTGAGCACAGCCCGCAGTGGATATAAAAATAGATGAAAAAGACAATAATAATGAAAGGTGGATGGTAAGGTTTTAGCATCAGCTGCCCTTTTATTACAATGTACTAAGGTAATAGGTAGTGCCTATAGTTTGAAATTTAAAAACCTAACCAAATAAACCTTATAAAATGGATGACCCCAAAACAGCGTTTTGACATGTGACTAATCAAAATATCGTCATGGAAATTAATTTTGAACAACAAATAAAGTTTTCAATCAATGTATATGTTCTTAACATGTTTTATCCCTTAATTGTGCATGACAAAATGTGTTAATCATAAGCACATTGTATTTACTGCAGATGACAACCATGTTTCTTCATGCAAGGGGCACTCTCAGAGCTCATCGCACCTCCCTTCTCGCAGTCTCACGTAATTCCTGGTGGCTTAGTGTGCAGTATCGCCAAGAGAGTCTGGGGATGCGGATGGCATCATCACGCATGTGGGTGATGATGTTATCACGTCCCAGAAGCCCAGAAGTGTCTCAGAAAGGATAAGGGATTCCTTAAGGGAGCTGGAAGGAAGCGTTGGTTTTCAAACCTCTCACTCTCAGCTCCCTTAAGCCATAGAAACCCACCATTTTAAAGATAATATTTAAGTATAAACGCATTTTTAAATAAAAATTCACACACGTGTTAAAGCACAACATATAAATCTCCCTCTAACAGGCCATCAAAAAGGTCTAGAGACTCCCAATAACCCTTGTTTTATAGCCCCTCTTAAAAATAAAGCCCCTATATAAGTTTTTATAGCCAGGTGATCACTACAGTAATAGTGATCACCTGGCGTTAATAAATGTGCATTTATTTGCACTCAGGCTATTGGGAGTCGCTATGTGCAGATCAAAGTTACATAGCTATACTGAAAAGTCCCTTGTTTATATATTATTAACCCCTTCTCTTTACTATAATGCTTAGTGGGGGGGTAAAAACGCATTCACTCTTTTTTTATAACCTTGTTTTTTAAAATTTTAATAAAATATACATTTTTCACACTTTTTTTGCTGCAGGTTTCTTATGTCTTGATATATACATAAAATAATGGCATTATTTGAAATATCTGGATCTCTTGAAAAAAGATATATCATTCTGTATGTATGGGTTTCTCACTGAAAATGACCTACAGCAGGGCCTAATTATGAGCAAACTGCAAAACAGCTCTGCATTTGGGGTGGAAATGGCTCAGCAGTTAAATAGTTAAATCAGGCTTTTTTATTATTTTTTATTAATGCTTAGTTTTAAATACCTTTATGTTCATATGAACATGGAATAGTTTATTGTTCCAACTGACTTCCTTAAAGCACAGATAAGTCTAAAATTGTGATAAACAAAAGTATTCAGTTTGTTTTGTTCTGCAATAGCATTAAAGTTTTCATTTATACAGGGTATAAAATACATTTCCTTTGAACAATATCATAGTTTAAGTAAAACAACAGAAAACAGAAACACTAAACATACTATAAGTTCTCAATTTCTCTCAGTTCATTTTGCTTACTTATATTATTTAACCTGTGGCGGTGGCATGCATGAACTGGTTTTTAGTTTCTGTACAACTCCTCCGAATGTCATCTCATTGTCACACTTTCTCTATCTAATCTACTGTGAAAGTAATAAATTCCCAGAAATATACATTAGCTTTTGAAAGAAACAGTTGAAAGTCCCATGACTGCAGTGTTTCGGAAACGGTGACCTTGTTTGTTAACATTTTAGAGGTGAATCTCAGGAGTACTTCAAAATGAAACATAATCCAACAATTGCTTGCCCCTTGAGCACTTCAGACCTGTCACTCAAATAGGATAGAAGATCATGTCAGGAAGGTGAAATGAAAAAGCAAATATTATTTGAACCTTATTTGAGCATATGTAATTAGTACTCGTCAAACGTTTGACCTTAGTTGGGCATTGATGTAGTGAAATAAAATATATCGACATGAATAAATTTCTTGCTTTAGATAGTTTGTTTACATTAGTAGCTACTTTGGAGAAACCAAGAAAAGTGCTACATTAATGATAAGGTAATATGCTGTTTTGGATCTGTTATAGAGAATACTGCAGTATACTAAGTCACTGAATAGTTTTTTTCTTTCTTAAAAAGATGCTGAACAGGAAAGATATTAAAGTTACATTACTAAAACAAGACTTTCATGACTTCACGGTCGACCATTAAAGTCTATGATAAATAATTTGATTAGCTTTTCTAATTATATTAATCAACACACTTCCCAGTCCAACACCTTGTCATATACTATATCTATTTAAAATATTTTTTCTATATTTCTTTGCAGAATAAACTCATACTTTACTTTTAATATATGTATATATTTGTGTAATACTTTATATCAATAAGATTTAAGTGTGTTTTATTATACTTTTATTCTAGTTCTAACACTTTACTTTAGCACAGCCTCGGTATCCATTGAAAGTATATGGTGCACTAAAGAGATGTCGGCCATGCTAAGCATTCTCTGGTAATTCTGTTTAACCATTAACTTGTATTACCAGATTGTGTGCTATTCATAGCATGAGCCTACAATATTAATAGTGCACCCTGCACTATCAATAGTGCTTTACTTGTAATCTGGGCCAATGTGTTCACTGTCCCTTTTATAAATAAATAATAATAAATAAGAACTTAATGAACATTTAAACTTAAACTGTCCTCCCCCTTAAAAAAATAAAATACAATAAAAAAAAATTTGACTACTGAATGAAGAGGCAAGTATGAGTATACCAAATAGAGATGTAATGGGAGATGGGGAGATGGTATTTAGATTTTATGTTTCAGAATTCTGCTAACTACTGAAACAAACACGTATTTTTTTTTTTGACAGACATACAGATATACATAGACAGACAGACATATATATATAGAGAGAGAGAGAGAGAGATAGTTTATGTAAATATATAACAAATAAATGTATTTTACTTTTTTAATCAGGAAAGAGTATAAGAACATTTGTCATATATTTGTGTCTTCATTAAATTATTTTTAATATGTCTCTAAAGTTCACTTTATGATTAAAAATATACCATAATTATTGATGTAATAGTTTATCTTTTTTCATCTTATAGCTTTTTCTTTTACCAGAGTACATTTTGTGTAATGTTGTTTGTTTTTTATCTGTGATTTAAAACTTGTAATTGTAAACTTGTAATTCTAGCTATTCATTTCTCACATACATAGTGTACCATATTATTTAAATAAATTACATTCAACAAAATAATATTATCCTCGGAAACTAACAATAGATCCAATTGTCAAATTTAAAAAGGTCAAAATAGAAATGCTTTAGCTAAACATGTCAATGTTTCAAAGTATAATCTGAATTGCTAAAATGTTTAACTGTATTAAAGGTTATTAAAAATTAAAGGTAATGTATCCACTCCAGGTGATAAATACATATTTTCAAAATATTGTTTTTAGAAAATTAGCCACTTTTTACCAAGATTCATTGTGATTCAACTGAATAGTTTTGAGCAAAAATACATTTTTGATTCCCTCCCCATCCTTAATGTTGTTCAAGTGGTTAATTAGCTTAAAATGAGTACTGAAAGAAATATGCCATGCTGTAATTGTTTAATTTATTTTGATTTTCCACAGATATTATTTGGTAATGACTCATTTCCATAGTACGCCTGTAGCAAATGAATAAAAAGAGAGAACTTTGAGAATCTTGAGATTAGACCTTTCTTAATCATGCCTTGTATCAGTTTAAAACATCAAAGTAAGTGACGACAAAGCTTGTAGTCACTTCCTACTGAACAGCTTTAGGCCCTCATAAACCTAGCAATGTCTGCTGTGATCGGTTCTTCTGTTCTTCTTTAGATGAGAAAAATACAAGAAAACAAGTGGTTAAATAATTCAATATATTGAAGTCGAAAAAATAGATAATTAAAATTGATCTTACAAACACATCCTTGATGAGCTTAAGGTAGTACAAACGTGTTTCTACATTACATGATTTAATTAACATAAAAACCACAGTGCAGTCCATATGCATTTTGAGAGTGACACATGTTTTTGACACCGTCACGAGTTCTGCTTTATTTGCAATGACAATTCTTAACAACTCATGTTGGGAGGGAATAGCAACAGACTACAAATGGAAATGCCACACTTAGAAATAAATATAGATCTCTTTATAGCTCTTGTGTGTCTAAATTAATGACGCAGTGACACACACCTGACCAAGAAACAGTTAACTAGTCCATTTACTATGGATCCCCTGCTATTACTAACTTTGCAGGAGTTACACACACACACACATATATATATAAATACACACATATATATATAAATATATATATATATATATATATATATATATATATATGCATACGAGAGTATAGAAAGTGTTGATTATTATAGTTTGTTGATATGCATACACATACAAATTAAAATATATATTTGAATATACAAAAAAACTCTCATTATAGCATATAAATATATATAATCTCCTGGGTCACAAAAAAAAACAGGGTTATTCCATAAAAGAAACAGTTCTCCTTCAAATGAATGTATACAGGTCCTCTTGTTTTTTCCCTTTTTGAGTGTCCACTTACTTTATATTACCTCAATCGATATGAGGTAAGTATTGGACGTATCTGGTGTATCCGTCTTGTATTTGACCTTTATAGATACTTGTTTAGAAAGATGATGCCTCTTATCAGTGGTAGAAACTTCCAAACTGTATGTTTCTCAGACCCGGTCACTGTGTTTTCTTGTTGTTCTTTATTTTTATCTCAGACTGGTACATTTTGCATACCCTCCATGCCAGTCAGCTTTGTCATGATTATTCTCAATATATATCTGCTATATTTAAATTATCTCATCATAAAAAGTTCTGGTGAGTATATCAATATAAACGTTTCCTATACAGAAACACCTGTCCTCTCGCAGATTAATATTTTTTTAAAAAAATATTTGCAGGTTAAACACAAATGATTAAAAGATAACATTTTAATAATTTGTTTAACCTGCATAAAAAAAATACAAAAATAGGGTCATCACTAAGGTGAGTGGAGCCCTTTCCACTCAATTACCTTAAAAGCAAGAAAAGTAATTTTAATTTGTATTTACTGTAAATATTTTACATTCCAATGTTTTTTTTATATCTGGTTGTTCCCTTTTTGTCCAAAACTGATTATATTGCCATAAAAGTAGTTAAAACTATTTCTAGTTTACTTATTGAGGTCTAAAATATATCAATCTTATCAAGAAAATCCTTATATTGTGATAAATGTGTTTACTTTTTCATGCCCTTGCCACCTTTTGAACTAAGTAGATGTTTGAAAATTGCAAAATGAATTCTGTCAGGATTCTAAAATTATATATTTATAACTTTCTATAACTACTTGGTAGGTGGGGGTTTCAGACCGTTTTTGTACAAAACATGTTCCTGACCAGAACAGCCGCATGAAAGTGGTATTTGAGACAAGTGTGTGACATTGTCTTTCCCATAGCCTAGTGAAACTGGTGAATTTGGTTGATATGCCTACGTGAAATGGCTGTTCTGGGCTTTTTTGCATTGTGTTTTTTTTTTTTACTGGGATGGCCACTTGGATGCAGATTCCATGACAGGTCTGGGGCTTAGTGTCTTTTTTTCTTTAGGCTATTTGGGAAGTGGGCAGCCTTTTTTGGGCAAAATATTTTTTTTTTATCTTAATGGCCACTTCAATGTGGATTGCATTGCAGTCTGTGTCTAGTTGTGTTTTTATTTTCATAGCCCTTTTGAACTTTAGGATTTGGTTGGCGTGACTATTTGGAAAGTGGGTATTGTTCAAATTGAAAATCCCAGTTTTAAAAAAAATATATATTTTTAATGCTGTTTCAGCCTGTTCCATTCCAGAATTTTCCCTTTTTATACAATGCATTTTCTCTTCATAGAATTAATTCTACTTTACAGTTCCTTTGTAATATCTGGGTTTTAGTCTCCTAAATATATGTGTCCTACATAAACGCACTATATGCAATTTGTGTGACTTTTTGCCTTGCTAATTTTTCTGCGTTTATATATTATACATACACATGCTCAAACACATATATCCACACACATATCCACATATATCCACATACACACAAACACATATTTACTCATATACACATATATACACAAAAATATATACAAACACAAACACATGCGCACATACAAATACGTATACACCTATATACAAACACATGCACACATATAAGCAAATACATGCACACCTACATACACACACATACAAACAGATGACCATACACACACATACACACACACACACATGCACACATAGAAACACAAAATGTAAAGTGTAAAAAGGGAAATACTTTTTTTCTATATGGAGCACTCTCACCACAGCTTTACTTGTATACAATGAATCAATAGAAAATAACTAGTACATACAATTAACCCCAGTGTGTTGCTGTTTCTTTATCCAACAAAAAGATAATAAATACTTTTTGTAAAGGATATTAGACAGACAATTAACTAGTGTTCAAACTTCAGTGAAGCATTGCCCGCAGCTGTTCCTTACATGCTGCTAAAACTGGTAGACAGAGAAGGATTAAAAATATATCACAAGAAAAGGGGAGAAAAGGATATGAGGGTTGTGTTGTAACATACTACACTCAGACGTTCCCAGTGCTCCTTTTCTTGTAATACACATAGAAACACATACATGAACACACACACACACACACATACAAGAGGGAGTTGATGCACAGCCTAGCAAACACCCATAACAAACACTACAGCACTAAGAAAAACTTACCACTGCAAACTATTTGCTTTCTGCTCAGAGCTTTCTTTTTCCCATTTGTTTTTCAGCCACCACAAGTTTAGCGACCTCATGTGGTAATTAAAAAAACTGTAGCCCTGTAAACAAGCTGCTCTTAAAGGGACAGTCAAGTCCAAAAAAAAGTTCATGATTGAGATAGGGCATGTAATTTTAAACAACTTTCTAATTTAATTTTATCACCAATTTGGCTTTGTTCTCTTGGTATTCTTAATTGAAAGCTAAACCTAGGAGGTTCATATGCTAATTTCTTAGACCTTGAAGGCCATCTCTAATCTAAATGCATTTTGATAGTTTTTCACCACTAGAGGGCATTAGTTCATGTTTTTCATATAGATAACATTGAGCTCATGCACATGAATTTACTGTGGAGACAGCTCTGATTGGCTAAGCTGCAAGTCTGTCAAAAGAACTGAAATAAGTGGGCAGTTTTCTGAGGCTTAGATACAAGGTAATTACAGAGCTAAAATGTGTATAATTATAACTGAGTTTGTTATGCAAAACTAGGGGAATTTGTAATTAAGGGATTATCTATCTTTTTAAACAACAACATTTCTGTCCCTTTAAAACTGTTTTTTCTTTAACATCTGCGGCTGGGCCCCATAAAAGGGCAGGCCTGGCAGCAGTGGAGGCCTTTGAGACCCATGTAAATATGCTGCAGGGTTTATCTAGTTGTCTACAATTCCTTTTCTAGGATTTGTCTCTTAGTTTTTTGTTTTTGTTTTTTTTTAAAACATTAATCTCATTTAAATTGCACTATAAGTCAATTATTGTCTAAACTTTTGACTGACAGATTGCTCTTTTTTAAGTTTCAAGATATAGCTCTTTTGACTTCTATGGGGGAATAGGTTATCATGCGGGTAATTTTCTAAGTTCAGGTTAGCACACAAGCAAAAACAGATACCTTTCAACTTGTAATGCAAACGCTACCCCACTCCAAAAAAGTTTACTTTTAGCGGAATTAAAGCTCCACTTGTAATCTGGCCCTTTTATAAGAATAATGATACCAAGTATCACAGAGGCGCCACTGTCAGGCAGGTGAAAAATCCAGGATGATCAGATGCCACAGTCAGCTCTTCAGAGAATGCCAGGTATCTGGATGTTAGAAACAAACAAGAAAAAAAGAAGGCGCTCCAATAGCATAATAACTCAGGGTAAAATCCCACAGGTGAGTATTCTGCACAAAAGGGGTTTTTATCACCTGTGGGATTTTACCCTGAGTTATTATGCTATTGGAGCACCTTCTTTTTTGTAATCTAGCTTTAGTTACAATAAATATACCAAATATCACAAAGAAAAAAAAATGTGAAATAAATGTGATAACAAAAATCATAAAAGGAAAACCAAATAAAGTTCTGAATAAAGGATATGTCTGTGTCCTCTGGATGAGTTTTTCAGCTTGTTAGCATTCCTCAGTGAGATCCCATAAAAAAGGAAACAGAAAATTGCAACATAGTGTGAATCTGTAATGGCACTTTGAGGAAGTAGTTGTTTTGTAACAAATGACTACTCACATTTGTTGGAGCTTTCCACTAAGCTCAAGGATATGCGCACTCCCACTTTATACTGATGGGAAAACAGTACACTAGGCAAAACTTGGATACAAATTTATTTTAAAATATATAAAAGCGTCACATAAGCCTTGATAACACCACAATGTAAGGGTACAAAAGCAGATATGCTGTAATAAATGCTTCAAATCGCCAAACTTGCAAAGAGGTAAATGGATCAGCAGGAGTGTGACCGCCGAAACCAAAACCTCTTTAGTAGCAAGACAGTAGCGCTAAGCCCCCAGGTGTCCTGGCTAGTGTAGAGACGTGATAAAACTCAATATAGAACAGTTCAGTTCCGACGTACGTTTCGCAGGTATGCTTTGTCAAGGAATCCATTTACCTCTTTGCAAGTTTGGCGATTTGAAGCATTTATTACAGCATATCTGCTTTTGTACCCTTACATTGTGGTGTTATCAAGGCTTATGTGACGCTTTTATATATTTTAAAATAAATTTGTATCCAAGTTTTGCCTAGTGTACTGTTTTCCCATCAGTATAAAGTGGGAGTGCGCATATCCTTGAGCTTAGTGGAAAGCTCCAACAAATGTGAGTAGTCATTTGTTACAAAACAACTACTTCCTCAAAGTGCCATTACAGATTCACACTATGTTGCAATTTTCTGTTTCCTTTTTTATGGGATCTCACTGAGGAATGCTAACAAGCTGAAAAACTCATCCAGAGGACACAGACATATCCTTTATTCAGAACTTTATTTGGTTTTCCTTTTATGATTTTTGTTATCACATTTATTTCACATAATCTAGCTTTAGTGTTTAATGCCCCTTTAAACAATCCAATCCATTTACTGTCTGCAAACTCCTTTTGGCTGCTTAATCTCTGCCTTCCTTATCCCTAGCACGAACCTCCGTTACCCAGAGCAGTCCTTCATATTGGCAACCTTTTTTGTAGCAAAACAAGTCTTTGATTCTATATTCTGCTTATTTTATTGTATTCATTAATTATTTTGTCCTTACAAATTTCTAATGTTTGTTTTAACTGAGGTTTAACTTCTAGGACATTTATAAGTACAGCCATATAATTCTTGTATCCTGCGTACTTTTTTTTCTCAGTACCCCAATAGAGGCTAGATTAGGAGTAGAGCACTTTTTATCGCACCAGCTAGTGCGTTAACTGTGCTAGAAGCTTTTTGAACGCATCATGTAGCATGCGTATTACAATCGAAAGGTCAAATATCACGACTGAGTTAACATATTCCCCTGTAGAAGTCAATGGAGAAAAAAAATGAAAAAAAACCTCTAACATATTTGCATGCAAACCTGATCACATTTGTGCCCTAACCCTATATGTTCTATTTATTCATAGGAATATCTATTTGAAAATACATAGAACATATGCTGCTATGTGCACAACATTTGAGTATATAATATTTACAGTAAATACATTATTAAATATGAATATTGCATAGATATGATTTTTCATGCTTTCATCTACGTTACTACACAGGGTTCCAATGCACTTCTTTATATGTCTATATATGCGTACAAATGTATGTATGTGTTTATATGCGTATTATTGTATATACTGTATATGTGTATATGTGTGTATATATATATATATATATATATATATATATATATATATATATATATATTAGGAATGGGCGAATGTTTCTAAAACTTCGAAATTTAAAATGAATTTTGATACATTTGTTCGTTTGAATCGAATTTCGAATGTTTATATAACATTCTAACATTCTATTTTCGAATTTGCGTTTTCAAATTTTTCAATAAAATTTGAAAATATTCGTTCGAATAATAGAATGTTTAGCTATGTATTCATTCAATTTTCGAAATGTAATATTCGAATTCGAATTTGACATTCGAATTTTAAATAGTATTTCTAGTCTACAACTGTGTTTAATAAATGTAATATTCGAATTTGAATGCTACATTCGAATTCGAATGTCACATTCGAATGTGAAATAGTATTTCTAGTCTAATACTGTGTTTTAAATGTGATATTCGATTCGAATGTGATATTCGATTCGAATGTGACATTCAAATTCGAAATAGCATTTCTAGTCTAATACTGTGTTTTATAAATGTAATATTCGATTCGTATGTGATATTCGATTCGAATGTGACATTCGAAATAGTGTTTCTAGTCTACAATTGTTTTTTTATAAATGTAATATTCAAATTTGAATGTGATATTCCAATGTAACATTCGAAATCGAATGTGACATTCGAATTCGAATGTGATATTCGAAAACTGTAAATAACATTCGAAAATCGAATTTTTAAGAATATTCGTTCTTATCAACATTCTATTATGTAAATCAAATTTCTACAATAACATTCGTTCTAACATTCGAATTCGGATATAAACACATTCGCCCATCCCTAATATATACAGTATATATATATATATATATATATATATATATATATATATATAAAATAAGAATTAGAAAGCACTCACTGGACTGTAGACAACAACTTCAATGAAATATCCTTTATTGTGACGTTTCGGGACCAACAACGTCCCTTCTTCTGACAAGCAAAAAAGTGAAAACAGACAAACTTATAAAGACCCTTACAACCACTCCCCTTGGTGAGTTACCAATCAAAATGTGCCGTGTGCAAAAGTACATGGGCCGGGTGCAAAACCGGCTTTCATATAAGTGATACAAAACAGATATAAACTGTTATTACTTAAAGTGTATATCATACCATATATATATTATTATCCCTGTGAATGTGTAATACAAATGTAACAAAAAACTGGATTCGATCACACACATGCTCAAAGTTGTCCGAGGTGTATTAGACCTAATGTAAATAACAACACAAACCTGATAGGAGGGCGAAACACACCCTCGCAATGCGATAGGTCCAAAACCTTCATCACCCAAAGACACACCTATCACTATTACGTCAACCAATAACAAGACCTGAAATCTGTAAACAAATAGACTGATTGGTAATCTTCACCCGTCCTCTATGATGTCAGGGGGCGTGTTAGCTAGCAGACCGAGTATCAATAGAGCTGTCAAACCGCAGATCCGGGGCTTACTATAGTGCCCACTGACACCTAATCCCCCTATTTCAAAACGCAGTCATCGCATCAATCATACGTGTCCCTTATTATCAGCGCATTGTGTATCATTAGAAACCTCATGCCACAGATGCGGCTGTATGCCCCAGTTCCCGGTTGTCATGACAACCTGTATACATAATCCCTGATACATCACCTCTCAATCGCAGCGCTCAAAGGGTCATATCATCCACAACATCATGGCACCGACACGGCAGAGTACATCACAATAGTCCTTACTTCATGCCGCGGTTGCCATGGTGGCCAAGTGTTTCCCCCTTATTTCAACACGCCAGGCATATTCTCGATAGTAATTAGCTATACTAGGCTTATGCCGCGTTCCCCTAGTTAAATATCGCGGACTTCTAAGAAACCGCACTGCCAACACAAGAACCCACAATTGCATACTTGAGACCGCCACCTGTGGCCAAAGAGACCACAATGTAAATGGAAACCATAGCAACCATAAATGCGTGCTGGAGGCCGCTAACTGATACAGACGGCTGTGCTGCTCACCAAGTGTCACCTTCCAAGCATGGGACACAAATGCAACCCAAATCATAAAAAATCATAAAAAATAACAGTAAAAATAGATATAAATATAAACTTATCCTCTACTATATGCATATACTCAGGTCAAACAATTCTCCTCAAAAGTATTAAATATCTGGTAAATCCTGACATCCAGAAAATCAACTGTGGTACTGTTGGCAGAGTGTTGAAATTTAATTGTGCAAACACAGATGTCAGAAATGACACAAAGATTCATGCAACGTGGATACAGTAAGAAAAATCTAGAGCAACAACGTGAATCGGCTCTTCTATCTCAACAAGAAGTAAGCACCACAGGTATTACATCAAATCCCCAACTCACGTTTGTGACCATGTACAATCCAGACCAACACAGAATTGCCAAAGCAATTAAGGAGGAATGGAAAATACTCCAGAGTGACCCTACACTGCCATTCGCTGAATGGGCAGCTCCATGATTGGCATACCGCAGGGGCAGAAGCTTGAGGGATTTGCTGGTAAAGACAGACATCCCCCTAAGAAATGAGAAACAAACATGGCTAAAGAGAAAAATGGGATGCTATAAATGCATTAGTTGTGTAACTTGCAACAGTATGCACACTGGCACGACATTCCAACATCCTGACCGCTGCAAAAGATACCAGATTAAATACTATCTGACATGTACAACCCAATTTATCGTATATCTACTTAATTGCCCCTGTGGGAAATTCTACACTGGCAAGACGACGGATGATGCCAGGGTGAGGATGGCGAACCACCGCTCCAGCATCAGATCGGCAATCAATTCTCAGAAGGCAGAGCACCCTGTGGCCCGCCACTTCCTGGAAGCAGGACACACTGTGAGCGACTTACGCTTCAGAATTATAGATCATGTTCCAGTCCTACGAAGAGGAGGGAATCGAGCCAAGATACTCCTGAGAAAGGAAGCACGCTGGATACACGAATTGTGTACATTGGCCCCTAGAGGCTTGAACATACAGACGGGATGGCAGAACTTTCTATAATGAAGATGAGGTGCAAGAGTTCACTGGTTCACATCTGGAGTCCACAATCACATTGATTCTAAAACTAAGTCGTGATGTGAGAGTCCATTGATCCATTGAGGTTTGGCCCAATGGGGCAGGCGTTATAAGATGCAGCGCCATAAATGAGAGTCCACTTCCTACTCTGATGGTAGTTTTAGAAAGTATTTCATCCAAAAATTATTTCATTTAGAAATAGTGAGTTCCATGTTTTCTCGCAGTTGATGATCATTTTGTGAATATACATGTATATGAGGTGTGCTATGTTTTTATCTGTTTTTAATTTTGTTCTTATCTTCGTTAGTTTACATACATGTTTATGTTTTTTCTATGACTGGTATGCTTTCTACACATGCTCAAGTTGTGTGACTATTTTTTCTTGGGGGACCTAGACCATGATGCTTAGTGTCTTCCTGGTTGGCACGCCTGAACTGTCGTTACTGTGACTCCTTGGGATACATATATCGAGATGGATGATTGTGGGTTGGCTCTGATGAGTTTGTGACATCTAGGGCCACACTCATATAACCCTGATCTTCTATTTTATTATATTCACGTACACTTTCTTCTTTGTAGGGTGTCTTCGAGTGGTCTACTATTGGGGATAATATCCCACGGATAGTGGGGGTTTACCCTTGCAGACCCCGGAGTGGTGACTGCAGTTGGGTGGTTATGTTTCGTATTGTGGGTAATAGAGGACTTGGTACACAGCACTTTGGCAGTAGAATTGGGCGGTTATTATGTTATTATATGTGCAGAGGTGATTGCATATGAGTGGTTTTATATGCGATTGAGGGTAGTAATTTACCGGATATATTATACTTTTGAGGAGAATTGTTTGATCTTCTATTTTATTATATTCACGTACACTTTCTTCTATGCAGGTTGTCTACGAGTGGTTTACTATTGGGGATAATATCCCACGGAGAGTGGGGGTTTACACGTGCAGACCCCGGAGTGGTGACTGCAGTTGGGTGGTTATGTTTTGTATTGTGAGTAATAGAGTACTTGGTACACAGCACTTTGGCAGTAGAATTAGGTTATTATGTCATTATATGTGCAGAGGTGATTGCATATGAGTGGTTTGATTTGCGATTGAGTGTAGTAATTTACCAGATATTTAATACTTTTGAGGAGAATTGTTTGACCTGAGTATATGCATATAGTAGAGGATAAGTTTATATTTATATCTATTTTTACTGTTATTTTTTATGATTTTTTATGATTTGGGTTGCATTTGTGTCCCGTGCTTGGAAGGTGACACTTGGTGAGCAGCACAGCCGTCTGTATCAGTTAGCGGCCTCCAGCACGCATTTATGGTTGCTATGGTTTCCATTTACATTGTGGTCTCTTTGGCCACAGGTGGTGGTCTCAAGTATGCAATTGTGGGTTCTTGTGTTGGCAGTGCGGTTTCTTAGAAGTCCGCGATATTTAACTAGGGGAACGCGGCATAAGCCTAGTATAGCTAATTACTATCGAGAATATGCCTGGCGTGTTGAAATAAGGGGGAAACACTTGGTCACCATGGCAACCGCGGCATGAAGTAAGGACTATTGTGATGTACTCTGCCGTGTCGGTGCCATGATGTTGTGGATGATATGACCCTTTGAGCGCTGCGATTGAGAGGTGATGTATCAGGGATTATGTATACAGGTTGTCATGACAACCGGGAACTGGGGCATACAGCCGCATCTGTGGCATGAGGTTTCTAATGATACACAATGCGCTGATAATAAGGGACACGTATGATTGATGCGATGACTGCGTTTTGAAATAGGGGGATTAGGTGTCAGTGGGCACTATAGTAAGCCCCGGATCTGCGGTTTGACAGCTCTATTGATACTCGGTCTGCTAGCTAACACGCCCCCTGACATCATAGAGGACGGGTGAAGATTACCAATCAGTCTATTTGTTTACAGATTTCAGGTCTTGTTATTGGTTGACGTAATAGTGATAGGTGTGTCTTTGGGTGATGAAGGTTTTGGACCTATCGCATTGCGAGGGTGTGTTTCGCCCTCCTATCAGGTTTGTGTTGTTATTTACATTAGGTCTAATACACCTCGGACAACTTTGAGCATGTGTGTGATCGAATCCAGTTTTTTGTTACATTTGTATTACACATTCACAGGGATAATAATATATATATGGTATGATATACACTTTAAATAATAACAGTTTATATCTGTTTTGTATCACTTATATGAAAGCCGGTTTTGCACCCGGCCCATGTACTTTTGCACACGGCACATTTTGATTGGTAACTCACCAAGGGGAGTCGTTGTAAGGGTCTTTATAAGTTTGTCTGTTTTCACTTTTTTGCTTGTCAGAAGAAGGGACGTTGTTGGTCCCGAAACGTCACAATAAAGGATATTTCATTGAAGTTGTTGTCTACAGTCCAGTGAGTGCTTTCTAATTCTTATTTTCTATATACCTGGCTACAGCACCCTGGCAAGTTGCGGTCTGTTGATGAGAGTGCATATACCACATACAAACTTTTATATATATATATATATATATATATATATAAAGATATACCGATATATGTCTGTAAATACATATATACACATATAAATACATATATATATACACACACATATAAATGTATATATATATATATATATATATATATATATATATTTATATACATATTGAGACATATGTATGTATGTATCTCTATGTTAAAGCCATTTGCAGTCCTTTTTTTGAAATCTCCTATCTTTTATTTGAGCCCTTATAACTTTTCTGTGCAATATTTTTAAATTATTTTTTATCAGGTAGTTCACGGTATGCATTCTAGCGCAAATTGCTATTGTGCACATTCATTTGCATTTAGGGGCCGTGATTTATCACGGCCTGAATGGGACAGTATACCCCTGTTATATCTTAAGACCGCTGCTCCTTAACACGTACGCCTCCTCTGAGGCTGCAGACATCAATCCGCCCGATCGAATACAATCGGGTTGATTGCCATCCCCTGCTAGTGGCCGATTGGCCGCAAATCTGCAGGGGGCGGCATTACACAAGCAGTTTACCACAACTGCTTGTGCAATGTTAAATGCGGACAGCGTATGCTGTCGGCATTAAGCGATGCAGGGTGGACATGATTCGCTACAGTGAATCATGTCTGCCTGGGGTATGATAAATCTACCCTTTACTTTCAACTTGTAGTACAAACGCTCCTTCCAACGCTCGCAAACAGCTGCGATAAACTCACAAAACATTTAGTGCTCCACTTATAATCTGGCCAAACTTGTGTATTTCCTATCCTTTTAATATCCCTATTTCAGTGGTTCAAATGGTTAGGCGGGCCTCCCCAATGGACGCTCTAGAGAATTTAAGGGAAGGCATGAGAGCAATGACAATTTGCACTATCCAATAGTAAATACAGGCAGCAGCTAACTTTGGCAAAACCTAGAATATTTTTTTAAAGCCAACAATGATTCTTGTTATGTTGTGCTCTATTAAGACAACGTGCAGGATGTAGGTGGAAGAAAGGTACTGCGGTTGAAATTGCGCAGAGACTCTGTTGCATTTGTTATTTTCATCAGTAACTTGTGTTTAACACAGGAGCAACAAAGTTGCAAGTTGAAACCTGAGTTCAACTTTCTTTTGGTTAAACAGAATAAGCTCTTGAGAGTTGTGTGTGAACCCTGGATCTGATGTAAATTCTTGAAATTGAAACTAAAAATAAATATTATAATTGTCTTTAAAGAGAACAAGTAAAGTTACATCTATTATGGTGATGTACATTTCATCAGAGGGGAGGTGCACCACCTAAGACTTTGAAAACTCCTGCCCTATCTTACAGTTGCTAGTTTACATAGCAAATGCAGCTTACTGTTTAAGTTTGAATAAAATAAAAGCTAGTTTTGGGTGTGCTCCTAAACAATGAGACGTTTACAAAATGAAGACACCAATCAGCAAGTGCTAACCATGTGCTGAGCCAAAAATGGTCTGGCTCCTAAGATTTACATTCCTGCTTTTTTTCAAATAAAGATACCAAGAGAACAACGAAAAAATTATAATAGGAGTAAATTAGAAAGTTGTTTAAAATGTCATTCTCTGTCTGAATAATGAAAGAAAAATGTGGGTTTCATATCCCTTTAAGTTTGAATGCTTATGCAGTTTCTGTAATGTTGACCACATACATGTAACTGTGTTTTATTTACTAATGTCGAGGAGTTGATCCTTTTGCACTACCAGACTTATAATTCCTTGTTCTTTCCTAATCTTTCTATCCCTTGCTGCTGAGTTATCATCAGGCCTGTCTTTTTCAATCACATTCCCAAAAATCATCTTTAGATAGAAACATTTCTAGTTTAAATTTCCGTAGCTGATAGTTTCTATTGTACATCGTTAGAACTGCAAATGACAGTTCTACCTAAATATTCTGAGTCTTGCTGATTATTTTGCTGAACAAAGTTACTTGGATACGAGTTAAAGCCAAACATTACATTTGTCTTGTGCAGTAAGGCATTATGAATATACAGCATAGGCAGAGATGATGGAGATTGCAGCTATACAGCTAAGGGATGGATCAGACCTGATAATGAATTATAGCTTACATAAAATGAAATTCCATCTTCCCAAAAAAAAAAATATAATAACGACAACGGGCTCCTTTCCAATGTGCCGTAATTAGGTTTGCGCGAGGCAAACCGATAAATATGCTTTCGGAAGCAAGTTTGTTTATCTACTGCTTCTGATGGTGCGTTATACCTCAATATATTTTTGCATTTCGTAGAAGAAGCCATTAAGCTATAACTTATACCAGGTTTCCAATGAAAGCGCAAACCATTAATACACTGTTGGAAGCTGTCGATACATTGGAAAAAATTACACCCAGCATAACTAGGTTTAAAAGAGGAAAAAGGAGCTTGTGAGACCTATTTGCCATTGGAATGTAGACAACAATTGTAATATTTAATTTTTATTGTTGGCCCATGTATAGGAATAGTTGCACTTATGTTCTTATGGAAATATCAGTATTTACATATAAAAATATATGCAAGCTCATATCTACAAAATTCAAACTAGACCTATGCCTAGGGCAGCAAAACATATTACATATATTAATAAAGTGGAAAATATAATTATAATAAAAAAAATAGTTTGCTTATAAGTTATAGTTAAATAATATGTATTATAAATCAGTTTATCTTTGTGTCTTTAGAGGTGTTCACAGGTAAGGAGGTCAGATGTTAAACATACATTTTATAGTGTAAGGTCAGGTTACCATAGCAACTAACTTTTTTTTTTAAGAAATCCGATGTCGGATGGAAGCGTTAACACAACATTTACTTACAGCTACACGAAAATGGAGCGGTAAACTAGTTTTAGATGTCGGCCACTTCAGTAGCTTACAGCTCTATTTTTTTAGATAGGAGCTTACCTTGTATCCTGAAGCCTGCTCCGCAATAAACCTGTTTATCGACACCTGCACTCAGCCTGCCTTCTTCCTCATTTTCAATTTTTTATGGCTCAATGGAAGCGAGCCCAATGTGGCATATATTGTTAAATAGCTACAAGTATTAATTCCAATGAAAGACCCTAAACTCATTCTTACATTAAATCTCATTCCTGCCACTGTTAATCCCAGCTGCTCCTATTCTGTCACTGCCCCATATTAATATTTTAATCTGTTTGAAAAATGGAAAATCAATTTAGAATAATGTTAGGGATCTTAAAGAAATATTCTGATAAAAAATGTAAATGTACATAGCTGAGTTACATCTATGAATAGAAACATATGTGCTATATGCATGTATTAGCAAATATATTTATAGTAAAAGTTATCACTGTTTTAGTGTTAACATTTTCTCTGCACATGCAAGCAATGCATAGCTAGATACAGTATTATCAGTGCACCAGCATTTTAAATATTGCAGCTGTTCAGAGCATCAGTGGGGCTTGTATCATGTGAGCAATTGACAAATTGAGACATTGCCAGATGGTGCCAGCACTTTTGGCTCTCTGAGTAAGTGCTGTGTTTAAAATGCTGGTGCACGGAGCATACTTAAATACAACTTTGAAACAGCTATAGCTTTTATAAAAAGCATTTTTGCTAATACATGTATATTACAAAAATGCTTCTAATAAAAACTGAAATGCATCCATGTGGATTCAAATTTTGTCCAGAATGTCCCTTTAATCAACCCTTTCATTTGCATACCAATTGTTCATTAAGTATGAACGTGGAGTTCAGGTGAGCCAGCTCTGATTGGCTAAAATAGATGTCTGTCAAAAGAACTGAAATAAGGGGGCAGTTTGCAGAGACTTAGATACAAGGTAATCACAGAGGTAAAAAGTGTATTTATATAACTGTGTTGGTTGTGCAAAACTAGGGAATGTATAATAAAGTGATTATCAATCTTTTTAAACAATAACAATTCTGGTGTAGCCTGTCCCTTTAAGTTCCCTAGACTGTGGCTTTTTGCATGTTTTGGGTTGCACTCGTATTACAAGTTGAAAGTAAAAAGTTTATGCATGAGTGAAACTCGATGCACATAAAGATTGTGATCACTTTAACGTATTACCCTATAGACTTCAATGGAGTGTGCAAACTTAAAAAACCTAACTCCCATACTCGCACTAACCTGATTGTGTTTATTCAAATGTGCTAAACCTGTCATGAATTATGAAAATATCACATTCAGTGTTTTTCAAATGCAGAACAATGTAGTTTTTATTGTAAATACACCTTTATATATATATATATATATATATATATATATATATATATATATATATATATATATATATTGTTGTAGTCTGAAGACGGGGTTGACAGCCCCAAAACGTCACTTATGGTATTAAATTGATTATGCAAAAATACCTGGTGACTGTGCGACTCTCTCTCTCTCTCTCTCTCTCTCTCTCTCTCTTTCTCTCTCTCTCTCACTCTCTCTCTCTTTCTCTCTCTCTTTCTCTCTCTCTCTCTCTCTCTCTCTCTATATATATATATATATATATATATAGAAGAACCCCGAACGCCAGAATCAAGGTAGGGGTAATTGACCCCTATTGGCTGAATGTAGTTCAGCTTTAGGTCAAGTGGGCGTGGCTGGAGGCAAAGTTTTTAAATTCGTTGGTGTATAGTGGATTCACGCTCTTTTTCAGTTACTTACCTGAGCGGGAGAAGAACGGCTTCAGTGCTTACCTGTCATGGACGCGCTGCTACAGGAGCTGACGGCGATGGCCAGAGGAAGAGGAGCAGAGTGGATCCGGGAGCAGCTGAAGTCTGTTGAGGAGCCTCACGCGGGGACGTCAGGAGTTGCAGGAGTCAGCGGTTCCAGGAAGAAGAGACCGGTGAGATCAGCTGGGCCCCCGTCAAGGTTGAGTCCTGAAACATCCAGCTCGAAGAGGAAGTCGTCGGCGAAGACCGGGCGGAGAGGTTCTTCAAGCAGGAGGCCGGTGGCAGAGAAGGCGACAGGATCCGGTGCATTAACGGCGCATGGCGGTGACGTCATTGCGCCCCGGAGACCCGGTGGGACTGCTGGAGCGGAGAAGACGGTGTCGGGTAAAGTGGGGCCTGGTAGGGGCGCAATGTGGAGGGTAGTGTGGCGGTAATTAAGGGGCCAGGGGGGCATGTTTATTGGCGGCAATATGTTTGTGGGATATGTCAGGGATATTATATGGCTATCGGGTATGTTTGTTTTATTCTTGAGGGGAGAAGGCTGTTAATTTCCTGCCTGGCAGTGAGGGGGTTAATATTATTATTGGGCCATTTTGTTTGTTTCATTTTAATTTTAATGTCATGGAATGTATTGGGGTATGTTGGTATATATATAATTGATAAAAAGAAGGGGTGCATTATGCTAATTTTATTCTGGCTATTTTATGTAAAAAAAAATAAAAAAAATAAAATAAAATTTAAGGAATTACATGAATAATAAAAAATTGTCGAATTGGTATGTCGGTGAATTTAAAAAAAAAAAATGTATATATAAAATGCTTTTATTTTGGTTTATTTGCTTTTCCTTGCTTTAATGTTTTTTATTGGGGTTGTATGGCATGGGGTTTTTGTTTGATATTATATAGGTGAGGAGCTTTATTAGTAATTGTAGGACTGGTTTTATGTAAAGTAAAAAAAAAAATTAAAAAAAAATAGGTGTTTTTTCTTTGATAGTTTGCAAATTTATGTTTTTTCCCTAAGTTTTTATAGATGTTCCTGAATAGGTAGGTACTAATTTGGTTTGGGTTATTGCTTATGCAGGTTGCTGAGTTTAGAGTAAGCAGTGTATGTAGATGATGGTGGTTTAAGAGGTTGTTTTTTGGTTTTTTTTAAATAAAAAAAAAAAAAGAACATAGGAAAAGGGTGATATGGGGATATGTTAAAGATAGTAATTTGGGGATGAGAGCTAATGTCTCTAATTCTTTCATGCAGTGGTCTACCAGGAAGCACACGGCCTTTCTAGTGGAGGAGAAGAGGCCCCTACACCTCAAAGGGACCCGGTTACGGAGCCGCTGCTGGTACTGGATGCTGGCAGTGACTTTGAGGAAGAAGAGGAGATAGAGGAACCTGCGTTACCTGGACCGAGTACGGCTGGTCAGGTAGGCGATGCGTCTACCCTGGCGCAGCTTTTGAAATTATTATCTCCTGAGAAGGGTGTAAATGTTTCAGGGGGGAGCAGGGTTAGTGTGAGTAGGGTTAGAGAGAGGGAAGGGGTGCAGGGGAGTAGGTCATCAGGGGGGGGTCAAGCACTCACACCTTCCCGTGCTTTGCAGTCCCCAGGATCTGGAGATATTACGGTGCCCAGCAGGCATCAAAGAAGGAGGTCAAGGTCGGGTCACGGCCGACGGAGATCACGTTCACCTTTAAGAAGATCTACTGCTGTTCATTCTCCTACTTGGGCGAGGGTCGAGAGTTCAAAAAGCAGTGGTAGAAGAGAGAGAGGACGTTCACCTTCTAGGAAATCGAATGGGAGTAAGAGGTCAGGCGAGAGTGGTAGAAGGAGAGAGGAGGTAGTGACAACTCAGGACGTTCCCAGTGGTGGAGCAGATAATCGGGAGAGTACAAGGACGTCCCCCCAGTCTTCAGGTGAGTCAGCTGGGGGTGCTGTGGTGGAAGGATCGGGTTTGAAGTGTGGAGAACGTGAGAAGCTGCTGAATGGTTTGAAGGCGTTGTTGGCGAGTTTGGAGGCTCCAAGTGGGGGGGAGTCAGCCAAAAAGGCATGGACCCCGGGAGCCATTGTGGCTCTGGCTGAGTCAGTTGCGTCGGTGAGTGGAGCCATTTCGGTTTCTCAGGTGTCGGCTGTTTCGGTTTCGGGTAGTTCAATTAAGGTAGCTGAGGAAGCCTTGAGGCGTCCGTGCTTGTGTTCCATCGGTCCTTTGGGGATTCATCTAACTGTGGAAGTTAAAGAAAAAATATGGAAGAGGGAATTCCTGGAAATTTTTTCTTTGTTGCCGCTGGACCAAGTGGTGGAGTTAAAGGAGGATGATAAATCCGAGAAAGGCAAGAAGGAGGAAGATGAAAGGAAAAAGAGGTACAGGAAGTTACCTAAGACCCTAGGTAATTGGTCGAGAGCCTTTTGCATTCTTGCTAGTGTGGTAACTGAGAAGTGCCCGGATCAGGGTGGATCTTTATTTTGTTATTTCGACGAGATTTCGAATGCTTACCGTACTTATGGAGGTATGGCATGGTGGCGTTATGACGAGAAGTTTCGTCAGAGGCTGGCAGTGAGACCTGAAATGCGATGGGATGATTGTGACATGGGCATTTGGCTCGAGATCATGACTCCTTTAAGGGGTCAGCCTTTTCGTAGTTCAGGGGTCAGTTACTCCGGCCCCTCGGTTAGTTCGGGATCTGCAGTCTCAATGCGTAAGGGATTATGCTTCCAATTTAACGATGGAGCATGCCGGTTTGGAGCAAGTTGTAAATTCAGGCACAAATGCTCTGGGTGTGTCAGCTCAGGTTTTGTAATTCCTTTCAAGGAAGGTGCTGGTGGGAAATTTAGTGGGAATTTGAAGTCAGCCAGGGAATTCCCTGAGGTGGTTAGAATGAAGTTGCAAAAAGAGGTTTCTTTGGGGAGAATGGCAGGCCCATTTGTTTCTCCTCCTTTGGAGAATTTTAGAATTTCTCCATTAGGCGTAGTTCCTAAGAGGGTTGAGGGTCAATTTCGTTTGATCCACCACCTGTCTTACCCAAAGGGTTTTTCTGTCAATGATGGAATTGATCCGGAATTGGTCTCGGTTAATTATGCGTCATTCGACAAAGCTGTTGATTTGGTCCGGGTTGCTGGCCGGGGAGCTTTGTTGGCTAAGGTTGACATCGAAGTGGCATTCAGGCTGTTGCCGGTTCACCCTCGGTGTCATCATCTTTTAGGTTGTAAATTTGATGGTTCCTTTTTTGTGGATTTGTGCCTTCCAATGGGGTGCTCTATTTCTTGCTCTTATTTCGAGAAGTTTAGTACATTCATTGAGTGGGTGGTCAAGCAACGAGCTGGGTTGTCATCTTTAGTTCATTACTTGGATGACTTCTTGTTTGTGGGCCCTGAGGGCTCAGAAGTCTCTAGGAGGCTGATGTTGACTTTTGGTCTTGTTGCATCTGATTTTGGTATTCCAATAGCTGAAGAAAAATCGGAAGGTCCGATAACTTCTTTGTGTTTCTTGGGTATTGAGATTGATTCAGTGGCTATGCAATGCCGTTTACCTTGGGATAAGGTCGTTGACTTGTTTCAGTGCATCCAAGGAGCTTTGTCGTCTGAGAAGATAACTCTTAGGTGTCTTCAATCTTTGTTGGGCAAGCTTAATTTTGCGTGCCGAATTATCCCAGTTGGTAGGGTTTTTTGTAGAAGACTTGCATTGGCGACGGTCGGGGTAGTTGCTCCCCATCATCATATTCATTTGACAAAGGTCATGAAGGATGACCTTCGAGTATGGTCGGCCTTCTTGAAGGATTTCAATGGCCGGTTGGTGATTCAGGAAGTAGATTGGTCTGATGAGCGTTTATGCCTGTTTACTGATGCATCTGGTTCTTGCGGTTTTGGAGCCTATCTGAACTGAAAATGGTGTGCGGAGGCTTGGCCTGAAGATTGGGAACCTTTGGGTTTGACAAAAAATCTAACTTTTATGGAACTCTTCCTTTTTGTGGTCGCTTTAAAGATTTGGGCTTCTGAGCTCCGAGACAAGCGGGTGTGTTTTCACTCGGATAATTTGGGGGTGGTATATTCAATTAACAACTTGACTGCAAATTCCCCCACCGGTTATCAGTTTGCTGAGAGAATTTGTGCTGGAGTGTTTGAGGCTTAATGTCACTTTTAGAACTGTTCATGTACCGGGCAAGGTGAATTCTATTGCTGACGCTCTTTCCCGTTTTCAGTGGGAGCGGTTCAGGTCGGAGGCTCCAGACGTGGAGACGGAGGGTGTGAATTGCCTGAGTGAATTGTGGCTCCTGGGGTATCCTTAGTTTGGGACCTCGTGAAAGGGGCTCTTGCCCAGTCCACCTGGCGGGCTTACGCCCGAGTATGGAAGTTATGGATAACTGTGGTGGATGGTAGGGAATGGTTGGCCTCTAGGGAATCCTGTCGTGAGATACTTTTGGGTTGGATTATGCAGTGGAGGACTGAGTCTTTATCATCAGCGGAAATTCGCAGGAGACTTGCAGCTTTGGCTTTCTTGTTTCAGTTGGGTGGTTTAGAGGACGTAACCAAGAATTTTGTAGTAAGAATGGCTGTTCGTGGTTTGTGCAGGAAGAAGCCATTAATGGATGGTAAAAGACCGGTTATTTTCTCATTGTTAAAGAAGTTAGTGGGTGTTCTTCCTCATGTCTGTTATTCTGAGTTTGAATTTTTATTGTTCCGGGCCGCTTTTGTTCTGGCCTTTTTCGGGGCTTCTAGAATCTCTGAATTGGTAGGTAAGAATAGGAAATGTGCTAGTGGCCTTCGGTGGAAGGACATTTGTTTGAATAACGGGAGTTTGGACATATGGTTAAGAAAATCTAAAACCGACCAGTCTGGAAAGGGTAAATTGTTTATTTTAAGGGCGGTTGGTGGCCCGTGTTGCCCAGTTGGGGCGGTGTTAGCTTTTTTAAAGGTTAGGAATGGAATTAATGAGGCTTTATTGATCCATCAAGATGATTCTGTGCTATCAGTTTTTCAATTTGTATCTGTTTTTAAAAAGTGCCTTGTTTTGTTAGGGTTAAATCCTTGTGAATTCGGTTCTCATTCATTCCGCATTGGAGCTGTGACGGAAGCTCAGCTCCTGGGTTTGGAGCCTCAGGTGATTAAGAAGATTGGTAGATGGGAGTCTGACCGTTTCAGAGTGTATGTGAGGCCGGGGTTGGTAGTTTAAAAAATAAGATTAAAAAAAAGTTTGTTTTTCTTTGTGCTTCTTTTCAGGTCCTTTGAGATGTTGGGTTATCGGCCATTCTTACGTTTATTGGGCCAGGAAGGCTGCTGCTGTAAAAAAGGATGGTGCCCAGCTGGGTTTTTGTAAGGATAAATTTGTTTTGAGGTGGTTCGGGATTAGGGGCATGAGGTGGTGTCAGCTTTTGGAATCTGTAGTTAATTATGCTAGGTTGTTTTTGCCTCCTAATATCTTGGTTATTCATCTCAGAGGGAATGATCTGGGTTTTATGGCACAGAAAATGTTGGTGGACAAGATGAAGTGGGATTTGTATCGGTTACATACTTTGTTCCCGAGTTTGGTAATTGTGTGGTCGGACATTGAGTGCCGGCTGGTTTGGAGGGCAGCGTGGGACTGTGTTAAATTGAAGAATTCTCGGCGTAAAGTGAACCGTATGGTTAGTAGTCATGTTAAAAAGTTGGGGGGCCTCGGGTAAATGTTTTTTCCTCCGAGATGGTGTTCATCTTAATGAGGTAGGTTTACATTTATTCAATTTTACCCTAAAGGAGGGTATTGAGTTGGCCGCAGCCTTGTTGGGCGGTGCTCGATGTTAGTTTGAGCTGTGGCGGGGTGCTTGCCCTGGGTGATGGCTTACGCCATGGTTGGGGTTCATGGTACCTCCTGTTGGGATAGGCAGGAGAGGTGATTTTTCATGGGGAGGCGTGCCTTATGGGTTCAGGCACGGAAAAGATTTATTTGGTAGGGCAAGCCCTGGTTTTATGGTTTTAAGTTTTAAATAAAAGTTATTTATGTTGTTAATAATAATAAAATATGCTGCAGCCTTTTTTACCCCAACTTTGGTGTTTGTGTTATTTATTTGGGATTGGGTTTGGTGGGGGACAGAATATATAGACAATTTGGGGTCAAGAAGAACCCCGAACGCCAGAATCAAGGTAGGGGTAATTGACCCCTATTGGCTGAATGTAATTCAACTTTAGGTCAAGTGGGCATGGCTGTAGGCAAAGTTTTTAAATTCGTTGGTGTATAGTGGATTCGCGCTCTTTTTCAGTTACTTACCTGAGCGGGAGAAGAACGGCTTCAGTGCCCACCCTCCCTCCCTGTTTTTCTTCTTTAGAAAAAAAAAAAAAAAAAAGTTGTTTATTGATAAATAATTAAAAAAAAAAAAAAAAAAAAAAAATTTAAAAGGGTAAAACATGTTCATATTGTTTAGTATTTATGGTTGTCGCAGCAGGGGCGGGGTGCTTGCCCTGGGTGATGGCTTACGCCATGGTTGGGGTTCATGGTACCTCCTGTTGGGATAGGCAGGAGAGGTGATTTTTCATGGGGAGGCGTGCCTTATGGTTTCAGGCACGGAAAATATTTATTTGGTAGGGCAAGCCCTGGTTTTATGGTTTTAAGTTTTAAATAAAAGTTATTTATGTTGTTAATAATAATAAAATATGCTGCAGCCTTTTTTACCCCAACTTTGGTGTTTGTGTTATTTATTTGGGATTGGGTTTGGTGGGGGACGGAATGTATAGACAATTTGGGGTCAATATATATATATTCCTTTATATTGGTATAGATATGTATTTTACATGAGCCTTCAGAAATATTTAGAAATGTATATTTAATATTAAAAAGTATATTTAGTAGGTTTCACAAACTAGAGACATTTTTTTTTAGTCCAATGTCCTTTTAACCAAGTGCTTTGATTATTAGTTCTTAATATACTAAGCAGCAAAAGATGCTTTTGAGACTTTGCAGGGCAGGCTCACACATGCAAGCCTGTTTCCCACAATGTAAGAGTCATCAGACTGCTGTTAATGACACTCACTACCACCTCTGAGGTTGAAATCACTCCAAACATGCTCACCCTGGGTGATTGACAGGCCCTTCTCTCATACAGGGTCCACTGCCTGTTTGATGTGAAGCCGTGCAGACAGGTTCTCAAATTGAGAACCTTGTCCACACAGCTGTTCATACATGGGGCCCTTAATGTAAAAGGTATGGATTTAGAGTAAATAGTAATTTTCTTAAACACTCGAAGGGGCCGATTTATGAAAGTACGAGCAGACATGATACAATGTAGCGTATCATGCCCGCCGCACATTGATAAATGCCGACAGCATACACTGTCGGCATTTAACATTGCACAAGCAGTTCACCAGAATCGATCGGCCACAAGCAGGGGTTGTCAATCAGCCCAGTCTTTAGACCTCTGCTTAATAACTGCTGTTTTCGGCAACCATTCGGAGCTTGATAATTCGGCACCAGAATCTTAATTTATGCCAAAGACTATTTTTAAGAAGCATAAAGGCCAAAATGCAAGATTCTCTTGCCACAGGGGATAAAAAAATATGTCTGAATTTAATTTTAATAGGTTTTATAGAATGTCTGCTAATTATATTACTGCTGTTAATTTACTTTCTCTTTCTTACTTTCACAAGTTGAATTTGTTTACTCCCACAATGTGTCATCAATATCATAAATCAATTTTAATTTGGAAAGAAGCAGATTTATCTTATCATAAAGCATGATAAATCAAGTACTAAATATGATAATTGATCTTTATTTTTTAAATGAAATCACATATGGCATTTGACATTTTGTAAGATCACAAATTATATTTTGGTGCATTGTTATAGTTAATCAGTTACATTTAATTTTCTTTCAAAAGAGCAAATGTATTGATTAATTACTAAAATCCGGTCCCTTCAAGATTCATCGGCGCTGCCATCTTTTTTACATAATAACATCAGGAGTCACAATCTGAGTATGCTAATTCTTTTAATGTTTCAAATGTTTCTCCAATCTGGTTGCTAAATCTGTATAGCTGCAAAGTGGCATAAAATGATTTATGTGTTTTATGTGTGTATGTTTTTTTTTTACAATATCTTAGCACTTCAAAAATGACTATCATATTTTATCAGAAGTGTTAAGAAATGTATTTTACATTTTTGTTATAAGACATTAATTTCAAAAGTTGCAAATGAAAGTGATCCACACTACTCTTTAATTGGTTGTTTTCTGACCATGATAATGTCTGTATTAATTGTACTGGTGAACTGAGATAAATGTTATATTAATATGTTATTGATTTTAAAAGTATTTTCATTACTTTACTGACACATTCACTGAATTAGGCAACAGGAAGGGTACCATGAATATGCTGACTCTTCCATTTGTTGTTGGTGAATATTATTTATTAAATGAGTTTGTTAGTATTTTCTAAGTATGACCTATGATTTTGATCTATTGCGATATTATCCACTGTATGTTTTGTTTCTTTTTTAATTCCTGGTCATAATTCCTGAATTTTGAATTATGAACTTAATAAAGACTTTTACTATCAACCTTGTCCACTGGAGTTATAAACACGTTAATCATTTTTTCTCACAAGTAACGACAATAACATTTCAAAACCCTTTATTGAAGCTAACTTTAAAATATTTTTCACAATCCTAGAAATATATCCTTGCTCTTAAATGTGTTCATAAGGAGGCAGCCCAAAAAATGATGGGCTAGATTACAAATGGAGTGGTAATTTATTGCACGCCCGCAAACAGGCAAAATTGCCCATTTGCAGGCGTGATAAATAACCAGCTTGTGGTAGCAATTAGAGCATATAAAATTAACCAGAGATCAGATCTCTGGTTAATTTTATAAATGTCCCCTAAATGACACCAAACTTAAGGGTAAATTTTAATTTTTTTTCTTTACATTTTATTAAAAAAATGCATTTAGAAGTTTTTGAGGGCTGCGTTGGCAGCTGTGGGGTGTTAGAAAAAAATGTCACTGAAAAGTGTCTTTACATTATGGTCTATGTGAAATGTGTGTTCCCTGTAAATATGTATGTACTATATATGCTTATATACATATATATTTTTGTCTTAATGTACGTATATATACATTATAGCTCTTTCCATTCAAATACCTTGTCATATACCATATACCTTTTAACCCTCATATCCTTTTTTTTAATATTTATTAATAATTGTATTAGATAGTGTGTATATAAGTTTAACAATGTGTTTCTGTTGTGTTTGGTACAACTTTTTATTTAGTCCTAACCCTTCACGCTAATCCGACAAGAGCAAATTTAGTTTGAGCTTGTGTGGCCGTGTTCACTTTCAACTTGTAACATGAGCGCAAATTAGCATGGGGCTCCACTTGTAGTTTAGCCCATGGATTAATTTAAAAGAATGTCATACATTTCCGGACTATAACGCAGTGATTACTCATCTGTCCTCCCTCAGTGGATATGTTGAATATGTGCTTGGAAGGTTCCAAATTTCACTGGACAATAGAATTAACCATTTCAGCCACTGATTTCATTCAGTTTTGCTTCAAGAATTGTTGAAGACAGGGTTTATTGATGTAATAATCATGAATTAGTGCTGGTCACAGCTGCAACATGCTACACACATATTTAAACTTTTAGAATTGCTGTGCATTTGTCCAAACATTTTTATCTTTCTTGACACTTTGAGTGTGTGACTGTCTGTGTTCTTCAGTTATCTGCACTAGTTTTCTGCAACTTTCTATCCCAGAGCTCATGCCTCTTACCATATTAGTGAAAAGCTTCTATTTTAATCAAGTTATGTGTCTAGATGATCCTGAAAATAAAAATATTAGTAAGTTCTGTTTCAGACTGATATACTTAAGGAAAGATTTCCTTTGTGAAAAGCACAATTGGACAAAAAGAATCTACTCCCAGGGGGAAACCAGACTTTGACTCCTTGCTAAATGTGCTTAGATCAGAGCTTTCCAAACTTTTCATGTTGGTGACACACTTTTTAGACCTACATCATTTCGCGACACAGTAATTCAGTTGTACTAGCAAAAAGGAGGTTAAACTAACTTGTTTTAAGAGATACGGACACATACATAAATGATATAATAATGTAATGTATTTACAAGTAACAGTATGTATGTGCAAGAATTAAAAAAAAGTTGAATAACACCAATAGCTACTTACTATTTTAATGGGATGTATGAGGTTGATGGGATGAACACAGTTTCTGAATATTTGGTGGAATATTAGATAAAGACACTCACATTTCATCATCAAGCATTTTTAAGCTTCCACTTCCTATCCATATATCAAGAGCAGGAGCAGCGATGCACTACTGGGAGCTAGTTGCAAAAAAAAACCCCACTGACTTCAGCTCAGCGTTTAAGCTGCCACCCTCAGAGCTCGGTGAGTCCGATTGACTGCTGCCCGCACTGCAAACACACTGCTGTCCCACTCACTGACTACACATGCAGTCACGAGCCAATTAAGGAGACAACACGTGCAGTCAGGAGCCAATGTGCCACCAATGGGAATAGTTTCAGTTCCCACTGAGCTGTGCCAATAGGTTAAGATGATCTGTTTCCCCCTAGGTATCAATAACGTGTCAACCATGTGATATGCGTAGCAGGCAGGTGGAAAGTCAGAAACCAAAAAAAAAAATGAAAAAAATTTTGTGCTGAAGCAGGGACACACCTACACACTGCTGCCGACACACTAGTGTGTCCCGACACACAGTTTGGAAAGCACTGGCTTAGATGGATAAGGCTGAACCTCACTGATGAGGCCCAAAGGACGGCAATACAATTATCTGGGGTTGCCGTTTACCTTGTTCAGAGGAGAATTGCCTGTCTGGGCTGACCTTGTTAGTCGGGATTAGACTGATATACTTTAGGAAAGTTTTCCACTGTGAAAAGCACAATTGGGCTAAAAGAAGCTACTCTCAGGTGGTAGTCGGGCCATAGAACAAGCTACTGAGCTGTTGTTCGTTCCTGGCAGACTGCTTATCTTTCTGTTTGTAAGTTATGTTTCTTTTTTTTTTTTTTATTATTTTTTTTTTATTGAGGTTGTGAAAATAATACAACATGGGTGGGTTACCCCAAAATACACATAGCATGAATAACAAGACCTTCATATAGGCATTCAAAGATATAGGATAATATGATACACCAAGGACTACATAGAAGGGGAAAATCTGAAACCTCAGTTTTATAGTCTCTACTTTAGAGGGTTTCCTCATATGGCACATAAGGTCACTCTTGTACCTTAAAACATTTCTGTATTATAGAGGAAAATTAGTTTGTGGAATGGCCACTTTTGGGCCTGTATACATATTTAATATGAAATAGCAACTGATATTCTTAATGATTGACATACATTTAGTAAAAATAAAATAACACGTGAACCAAGGAACTGTGGGGACTATGAGCCCAAGAAATGGACCCATAATAACTAACGCCTGACATAACATAGGAAATACAGACTCAGAAACTATAAGGCAGCATCATCTACAAGAGCAGTATAAAGAACACGTATAAAAATAAATATACCCCACTTTTTGATAGCTAGGCATAGAATTTATAATAGTGTGGCGAGGTCTTCTGTAACTTGGTAGACATTTCTTTAATTTTCAGGGCAGACATTTGAATAATAGAACCCCCAAGCTTGCTGGGAGGGGCTAGGAGAGGAAAAGTACAATCATGCTCTGTAAATAAGTAAATGGGGGGGGCAACTTATGAGGGTATAGGCCGGCATATCAATAAAAACAGCTTAATGGGAAGCAAAACATAGGCTATGTCAGAAGCAACACAAAAAAAAAAAAAAATATATAGAGCTTCCACTGTACTAACGCTTAACACTTAATGTCCCCCATAACTTTAACCCGCTCCCACCTTCACGCCTTTTGAGGAGAGATGGCTACATGAAAAAATATTGCATGGGGTATGCTGTGTAAGCTGATGGATATTGGGGTGGTGCAAACACAGCCATAGAATATAACCTATCCCCACTTTTCTTGTTATATTACAAAGTTAACCCTCACCATGTCGAGCAGTACCTGGGAGTAAGCAGTCCAGTGTTTTGCAGTTCAAAAAGTGCAGTACACAAGCGGCCCGTAATTCAATACAATAAAGTTGTCTTTCCGTGCACCTTAATGCGCCTAGTCAGATGGTTGGCACGCTTCAGTATCGGCATAAGCCTGTTAGCCCCCAGGGTCAAAAGGCTGGCAATATCGGAGTGTGTCCACATAAACTATGGGCTGACAGTAAGGGTCCTGAATGGTGTCCCGCACTGAAAGTCGGCCCCTAAGTCTCATGCTTACTGAAGGAAGGCGGTAATGTGTAGCCGTAAGTCCCATCGCTAAAGCCAAATATTCCATTGTAGGGCTCTTCCCTCTAGTAGCGGATGCCATCTCGGACTGTTCCTTTAGGTCGTCTACTAACACCATACCATCACAACATTCCATAGACATTTTACTGGCGTCAGTGACAACATGTGCGAGGCGAGCTGTTTCCAGAGGTAAGGATGCGGCTGTCACATCCGTTGCGGTCAGTAGTGACCTAGAGACTTGGATTCATAGCCCGCTCCTACCCATTACATCCTCTGGGTAGTCATCCCCGGCCGGGAGTTCCAGTTAGGTATATTCAAGTGCGGCGCTGCCGCAGTCGGGGCTATAGGTACTGGACGCAGCAAACTTAGAGTAGGTTCCTGAGAACTTGTAGTTTTCTCCGCCCGGTCTGCTGGTTTTCTGTGACAGTGTCCAACTTGTCTCGTTAACTTGCGGAGGCTGTCACACTCGGCATCCCAAGCTAGTAGTATTTGCTCCCGTTGGTCACGCAGCAGATTTGTCACGGCTGCAAGCATCATCTCGGCTCCTGACGCCATCTTTATTAGATATGTGCCGGTGAGGACGGCACTGTATTCCTCTGCTATCTATCTCGTATAATAAAGGTGGTGTTGAATAAAAATAGGAAAGAAAAATAAAAGTAGCAGTCTTCAGAGACTGTTGTACCCAGCTTAGCTGCTGGGGGGTGGGGGGGTTCTGAGGCTTCGTATTAGGCCGCCACCATAGGCCTCAGAGGTCCAGATCAAGACTCTGTGGTCATAAAAACACCGGAGTTAGAACTGTGATGACTATACCACAGAGGGAACTTAAAGTCTCAAGTTTTAGTCCAATAGCAATCCGATGTATCGGCAATAATTGGCAGATTAGCCGGATCTCAGCAGGAGCTCTTGATATTGCGACTGCTCATGGCCGCTGCCCGGACACGCCCCCCAAGTTATGTTTCTTTTAAGAGATAGCAAACTATAACTTACATTCAAAAATGTATTCCAAGTTGTTTGCATGTTTTTGTTTTTTTGTGTGTGGGACTTCATATTCAATCATTCCGATCCATGCAAAGCCTATGTGATAACTGACATTTTTCTTACAGTTGGAGACTATATTCTCAGCACCTCACCCTAGGTCCGCTCTCTTGAGTTCACAAAATATAAAAGTAAAGCAGCCGCACGACAAAGACCAAATGAAAGGTTAAAAAAAATACTTTTAATGAGACAGCATAAAAAGTTGCGGGAGGAGAGCTGCCCTAGGACAATCCTTACACATTTTGTGCCGCTTATTGGCATTTAGTCATAGGATGTCTTGAGGTCACATTTGACTCTGAACTCACATTCACTCTACTCCAGAATTCAACCTTTCTGTTCTCAAGAAACTACAAAAACAATAATTTATTCCCTCATTTTATCAATATTGACTATTGCAATATACTTCTAATGTTGGACCCAAAAACCACCTCTCCACCCTCCAATCTCTCCTTTGTTTCTTCATCCTATTAAAGTAAATCTTGGACTGCCTTGACTCACTGCTTCAATTACAATCCATGTGATAAACTACCCCAAGCCTTATGTCTGTATTCATTTAGAATGCAAGCTCTTCAAAACAGAGTCCTTCATATCCATGCACTAGTTTAGGTTGCTCTGTTAGGTTTTTGTATCTTATCACAAATCTCTGTCATTGTATATCCTTATTTCTGTACCCAGCATGACAACATTTTGCAGCACTATACAAATACATAATAATAATAATAATAATAATAATAATAATAATAATAATAACATATGCTTATTTAACATGCTCCCCCACTGTACCTTGCATGGGGACAAAAAAACATGGTAGGAATTGGAGGCTATCTAAAATATTGCAAAAATGAACAATTTATTTCCAGATCTAATTTTCACCTTCTTTCTATATTTAAACCTAGTGCTTCAGCAGTTTCTTTGATTAACTTATTTTGGGTTAGAAATCTCCAGTATAGTACGGTGTCCAGCCCTGCAGTGGATAACTAATGTATTGGGCTTCTGACTGCTTCCCCCACCAGCTGAAAAAGCAATGGAATGATTCTACTTTTTCTATTTTATGCAATTCCTCTCTGAACAATTAGATCACCTGTGTATTTACTTTTATTAAATCTAATTACAAGAAAATGGTGCTGGAGGATCTCTTTTGCCTGTGAAACAATGACAAGCTACTCATAAACTTATTTCCTAACTTGACTTTGCAGTGGACTCTCATTTGCATGGAAGGTTGGCTGAGATACGTCCCTGCAATTTCTGTGGACCTTCAAGTGAGTCTGAGCTATGTCCTCTGGCACAGACAGATCTTTTATCTGTCAACATCCAGTACAATTTCTGGGGCCAGTAGAACATACAGGAAGACTGAAGCCTTTTGAAGAATCATCAGTTTAACTCACAAGAAAAAAGATCAACTTTTGGCCTTCAACATATTGATCCCGTATTAGATAGATATATTTGTTGTCTCTCCACCTGGAAAGAGGTTTGCTATTGTTACAACACAGCACCTGAGTGTATCATAATTTGGCCATATATTATAAATATAAAATATGAACATCTGTAGACATTTTTTAATCTTCATCTCACCCTGTTGGATAGAGGTCTTGCTGCACATATGTTGAGTTACTGAAGATGGTAATTAGCCGTTGCATATATTTTGTTTCATGACCCTGTGGATATTACTTGCAGATGAATGTATTAGATTAAATTTGTCAGCATTGCTTAATTTATATTTCTTTGAAACAGAAAATAGAGAATAATATTCTCTTTTGTATTTGTTCATTTTGCACATTGTAAATTCAAATGGTTAATCATGTGACTGAAATTCTTTTGCTCACTTGCACCCTCTTTGGAATCTTAATATAAATATCTATCTATCTATCTATCTATCTATCTATCTATACATAGAGAGAGAGATGGGTAGATAGATAGATGTGTGTTTAGATTCTTCATTTAGATACAATAGACAAGAAAGATGTGCATTAGAATTAATAATACATGAATAAGGTACTACTATGTACAAAGAAAAAAAAATATATAGAATTATATAAATTTCCTTTATATGACTGAAAAAAAACCCAAGGCAGAATTGAAACATAGAACCTGTAATTAAACTGCACGCACACAATGCAAACTCAGAAAAGGCAATTGGGCCAATTTATCAAGGTCTTAAGACCGCTGCTCCATAAATGGTCCGCTGCTAGCGGCCGCAAATCTGAAGGAGGGGGCATTCACCAGAACTGCTTGTGCAATGTTAAATCCCGAACAGCATAAGCTGTTGGCATTCAGCGATGTCTGTTGGACATGATATGCTTCAGCGTATCATGTCGGACACACAATAATAAAAACTGCATATATGTCCATACACTCTGAAATACTAGAATACAAGCCACAAGGACATATGATATTAAAGAAATATAAAATAATCTATAGAAAATAACACAACATATTAATTGAAGGAATGTTATTTTTTAAAGAGGGTTGTAGTTTGCTAATTTGTTTCAATTATTAGTAACTGATGCACCTCTATTTAAACATATATAATGAATGTTTGCATGTGAAGCAAACTACTGTCCACCAATTTAGCACCGAAAGTTAATCAGTCTTTAAGGTGTATAGTAATTGTATCTAGACGTGTTTTCTGTTACCTTTAAAATCAAATTAAACATCTTTTACTTAAAGGGATACTAAACCCCCTTTTTTCTTTTCTGATTCAATTAGATCATACAATTTTAAGCAACTTTCTAAATTACTCCTATATGTTGTCTTGCTATAATTATTTGAAAAAAGCAGGGATGTAAGCTTAGCAGCTGGCCCGTTTTTATTTCAGAACCCTGAATAGCGCTTGCTGATTGGTATCTAATAGCCCATAGCAAAGTCCCCACTAAACTATTAAACCTTAAACCGCCAGCCCCCCAACGCAAAGTAAAACGCTTCACCTAACACCCCCTAAGTTAACCCAAAATAGACTAACCTTTACTAATAAAAACTAACAACCTTTAAAAAAATAACAATTTACCTGTGAAAGTAAAAAAAACTAATTTTACCTTTTAAAATAAAACAAACTACCATTACTATTAAAATTAAAAACCTAATATTACAAAAAAATACACTACTTTAAAAAAAAACTAACATTACAAAAAAAAATACCCCTAACATTGCTTTTTTAGCGCATTGATTCTTAAAAAAAATAAAAAAAAATACTACAATCCTCTAACAAAAAAAAACAAAAATAAAACTGTCTAAAAAAAACTAATCTAAAAGGTGCCTTGAAAAGGGCATTTGGTTTGCCATTGCCCTTAAAAGAGCAATTAGCTCTTATGCTGCCCAGAGGGGAAAAAAACCCCTAATTAAAAAAAAACAAAAACTACATCTTCATCCCGGCGTCGGACCAACTCGGACCAACTTCTTATCTTCATTCCGGTAGTGGCGGCTACAGCAGTGGTATTCATCTTCAGAGCTTGTACATGGAGGTCCTTTTCATGCAGTCACCAGCCACACACTGAATTTGGAATGCAAGGTACCCCTTTTCTACAGTGGTACCCTTGCATTCCTATTAGCTGATTTGTATGTTCAAATTCCAATCAGCCAACAGAATAGTGTAGAATTTTAGTCTGCATTGTGGGGTGTGCTGGTTTAGTGGTTAATATTTCAGAGATTTAGTTTGCAATGTGGGGGGCTGGCGGTTTAGGTGTTTACAGTGTAGAAGCTTCCTTTGCGGTGGGGTGTGTTGCGGTTAAGGGGTCAATAGTGTAAAGAGGTAACAACTAACAAAGTCATTGTAATAGAGTATACAATTAAGTATAAGTAGTTCTGAGCTGTGTTTGAAATACTAACTCTGCTGAGTTGAAATGGTTAAGTAAGTAATATGAAATAATATTTCAACATCATTCATACTATTATCTTTATTAAAGGAATATATGTCAAAAAAAAGAAAAAAGAATTGTCATTCATACAAGTGGCATGAGCTAAAATTAAAAACACTTAAACCAAGATAAATAGTAGAATTCCCATCTAATAAGTTATTGAAACTTATATAGTGTTAAATTATGACAGCCAGCAGAAAAATATATCAATATTAACTAAACCCTTACAATCCAAGGGCTGAGTTTAAGTTATCTTTACAATTTTAAGCTAACTGCTAGGCTGAAATATCCATATAAATAGTAGGCAATCTTATTTTATAGCATGGTAAGCAGATTAAACAAAACCGGAGAGACAGAGCTTCTCCAGAGGACCCCTGACGTGCGTTTCACAAAAACACTTCCTCAGAGGCAGACACTGCGCAGACACTGGGGACTTCTACAGCTAAGACATTAAGTTTTTTTTTTTTTTTTATTGAGGACGAAGAAAAACAAAAATGAAAGCACTACATTGTTGCTGCAAAAACAGCCAGTATGAAACAAATAATAAGAATACAAATAGTCATTAGGGTTACAGCAGTATAAGATGTTCAAATTATAGTAGTGCACATATAACAAGATATTGCTAAATCAGCCTCAGTTTTTCTTAACTTTGATAAATAATTTTAACCATCCATAAAGCTAAAGAAAACATACAAGATATAATATGCAGTGTAGGATGTAATGAATTCTGTGTAATAAAGTAGAATAAGATATAAACTCCCCTAGTAATGAATGGGATCCATAGTATAGCCTTCAAACTGGCAGGTGGAGGCACGTATAGGCTTTACTCTATTCTCTGTGGACTTAAAGGAGGCCCCTGAAAAATGATTTAAAAATGAAGACTTAGATGGTAGGGACTGACGATCAGACCTGCTGATCCAAGTAGAGATGATGGATCCTAGAATATAGCGTTGTATAAAAGAGGGTAAGTGCTAGGGGAGCAGAAAAGTTGCGGTACAAGCAAGAAAGACCGCATATTTAGTTCTCCTATTGCTAGGAGACTCATTACTTGGGGGGGGGGGGGAGGTTGTAAATTAGTCATCGTAGCTTGTAGGGATAAGAAAAAGCATGAACTAACTTTGCAACTAGGGTATAGTAAGACCTATTTGGGATTGAGCTCATCAATGAGACATACGCTTGAAGAGGAAGAAATATGGAGCTAGTGATATAGGGTTGAGGGAAAACAGCTCCTATAGGTCCCACTCCAACAAAAGATACTGGTGGATTTGTTGTGCTATATCTGTGTGCAGCTGAATAAAATCATAATATGTCCAAACTCGGGGAATGATATAGGGCTATAGTTTCCTAAAAACAGGGTAATATTGCCTCAAAATGAAAAAACTTTGGCATTTATCTCCATTTATTGTCTATTTTAAAACAAGAGATACTGGCGAATCAGTTATGTTATGTCTGCGTGCAGATTAATAAAATCAAAATTTGTGTAGCTTCAAAGTGCAATCTGGGGCTAGAGCTCCCTCAAACATGGTAGTGTAATCTCAGTGTGAATTTATGAGACCTGTTGTCAGGGCACGGGCCCTATACCCCGCAACAGGAGCCTGTTCTAAACAATAAAAGAGTGTTAGTACGAGGGGTAGAACTTAGAACACCAAATAGCTACTCTCTGATCCAGCCATAACTCCTAAAGTTGTGTTTATAGCGATAGGTTAGGAGTTAAGCGTCCTAAGTATATATAAATAAGATAAAGTATAGGAGAACATAATATAGATCTATATGCTCTGTGATATAGCTAACTTCATAACCAAGGCAAGAAATTCTGCATGAGACTAGCACTTCAAAGCCCCTACATAGTACCTTAATAATAAATTGGGCAAAGGGTAGCATTAATATAGTAAAGGTTGGTCTAATTAGAACTAACAACATAGGTGGCGTGAAAGTATGTTCGTCATATATTCAGTGGTGAGAGCCTACACAGGGATAATGTAACTGTAACCCTATACATTAGCAGATAAAACAGTGTAATGTTCAGAGAAACAAAAATATCCTGTACTAGTGATGTAAGGATCAGCAAACATTCCCTTCCACATAGAGAAAGAAAAAAAAACAGCAAAAACATTTCAAACATGTGGCAACTATGGGACTCAATAAACACTAAGTACAGTAGCCCAATATAACAGTTAGAGTAAAAATAAAGTAAGGGAAAACATTGCAACATCACTCACAGCTCAAACTTAGAGAAGAAAGACACATACAGAGCTCAGAATAAAAAATATAGAATAAGAACTCAATTTGCCCTGAGGTTAAGGTGAGCCTTAAAATATAACATTGTTGTTAATCTAATGTCATACATAAATGTTAAACATATAGGATGCTGTAATTAGACATGGGACTGTTACATCAAAGCAGTATAGGGTATACAGTGTGCAGAAACTTTCTATATGCTGGTTCCAGCTATGGGAAAGAGAGTCTCAACATAAGCCAGCTGCCGCAAAAAACTAGATGATAAGATTATAGACTGGTCTGAGAAGAGTCCCAGTGAAAAAGTTCAGTGCGGCAGCGGCAACAACTTATCCCCACTGATCGGAATCATCCCACTCCTACCCGCCACACTTGATAGCGTCCCGCAGTTTGTTGGGATTTGAAGAGGAGTGAGCTGATCGGCCAAAACGGGACTCCTGACCAGTGAAAGTCCTGGAGCACAGATGCGACCTCAATTGTACAGCTCTGTAGTAAGTGTCGCGTTTTCCTGTGCGTGGGAGACCTCCGTGACCGCAGTGTGAAGGCATGGGGAAGAGCTATCTGGACATAATCCCTGCTGCAGATGGCCACGTATGTAGGTCCATTTGGAACACAGCATGGCGCTGGCTGCGGCTCCTGAGGGAATAGTGCTGTAGCGGGTTGAGGTTGCCCCTTTTGTGAATGTGGTGGCTCCGTTTCAGAGGCCATTCTCGGTTGAGCTCTCAAGTCCTTCATAGGGGGCTGCAGATTAGTAAACTCCTTCTCTAGCTTCATAACATTCCTTCCTATATTGGCGGTGCCGCAAAGTTCCTCTGGAGGTTTAGGCGCCATTACGCCCGAGTGCTCAAATACCGCCCGGTATCCATCCAGGAGATCACTGATCACCGTAAGGAGCTGTGTCGCCATATCCATGGCAAAGCTCTCTTACGGAGATATTATTGCTTTTATTGGGGTATCTGATGGCAAATTTCACTCGTCGTTCAGGCTCTCCACGGAAGCAAATATGGCCGCTCTCAAGATCCCTGTCTAGCAGGGTAGATGAAAAAGTGACATAGGAGTCTGCCGGGAGCGTCCTGCCGCTTAAGTTTTCAATGTATAGGTTCCTTAACCTCTTGGATCTCAATATCAATTAATTAGATAAATCCGAGCGGTCGCAAATTTTGGCTTTTATGTAGAAAGTTTCTGGAGCTATTGCGATGTGTGACGGCTCGGTCTGACAGTTGGCCAGACATTAAGTTTTAAGTTACCAGAATGGAGCCTTGTGAAGCTATCCTGATGGAGAACATTCACAACATTCTGACTGAGCACTTCTTAGAACTCGAGAGACAGATAGCGGCAGCATGGAGTTGCAAAAGAGAAATTCTTATTGCTGAAATCGTCATTAACTACTAAGCTGAGCGGGAAGAGAACCTCCGCAGACCGTCAGCGATTATATGACAATGTGACCCTAACCATGACCCTCTCAAGCTGGCCTGTGGATGATGTTAATTCAGCTTGTGAGGAGGGAGCAAAAGGGTCTGAATCAAAGGAAAAACGTATGCTGCAAAGCCCCATACCCACTGTGACATCCTATAAATGCATGCAGCTATGATCTACTAACACCGACACAAGGCCTGCTGACGATACCAACTTGAATGTCAGGCAATCTCTTCCCAAACACAATGGCGGAGTCTACATTCGAGCTGAGCTGAGTGGTGATGCTAAACAGATGATAGCTTTTTGTCAGAGAGATACTTACTGCAGCGGAGCTCCCATCAGACCAATGGAGCTTGAAAGAAAAGGCTACTTGCACTACTTAAGATACAGATAAGGAACGCCTGTGACTATGAGCTGGAATCTGCTTTTCGGTATCCTATATATCAAATTGCAGACCAGGAAAATTGGTAGGCTGGGGTGCTGTGTACTTGGTTGAGACAAGCTAGAGAAAATAAGTTTGGAACTGATAATGGTGTACACTTGTGAAGCACTCACTTTTCTCAAGGGCTATTAAACTAAATAGCAGAGATAAGGAGTAGTAGAGATGCGCTGAGTTAAAATAAAACCTTTATTAGGATATTTAAAATAGAATAATGATCAACTCACAAACACACAAATTAAAAACACAGAGGAGTAAATCTAGTTGTAAGTGTCTGGCACTTGTTGAGAGGTATGGGGGAAATCTCAGTTGGTAAATCTGTTCTAACCTAGGATGTTGATATTAATCCATAGCTATGGGATATATGCTTTATTGGAGTATATTAGCACTGGATATCAACAGTTGCATTATATATTAGATAATATTGACTATATCATATAATTTGTTATATAATATAAGGTGTATAGGAGGATACAAAGAACCTACACTTCCATTACACACATTGAGGACTGACATGAGAAAGCCTGCATTGTCTACTGGACTCCACCCTTCTCAAGCAGATACTATACGGGGACTCGAGCAAGAGAAATTGAAGGGAGTGAGCTTCCTGCATTTCTGGGGCTAAGCTGATGAATTCCTGAGACAAGCTTCAAGAAGGTATAGCATAGCAGCTACCTCCAAATTCCTGAGAGCTCACTGACACTTTGCCGGATCGGTCTGCTTCGCCAATATGCAAAGAGATAAGCCTCCTCAGCCCGGGGGGTAGTCTAGCAACTTTTGAAGATTTTACAGAAAGACCCTAAAGACTCTTGAAGAAGGCTAAAAGTTCTCCACTGATGGACATAAGATCCGGTATAGATGGGGACTTTCAGTGGGAGGTCAAATTTTACTGGACTAAATACATGGTTATATCAATATTTCAACACCCCTTTGCTTTATGTGGAGTGGGATAGAGACAGTATATAAACATAGTACTGAGAACAAGTTCGCTCTCTGTCTAATTGGGACAATATAAACGTCCCTGTTTTGTTATCTTCCCCACGAGAGGCAGATTTAACGTTTATTTTTGATGATATTATATGATGTCTAAGCCTGCGATCCGCATTTAGCAGATGGGAAGCCCGTATGATACCACCCTTTTCATGGAATTTAAGCTGTTTACAGTCCCTGCTTGCCATCTATACATAGCATAGCTATTACAAGGTCTCAGAAACTTTCTGACTAGTTATAAATATCGATTTGGTGGCGCAATAGAAAAATAAATGATAATAAAAATGATGATAAATAGAACGATTGCTTGTCTCATCTACACAGCAAAATTGTTATAAAGCTATCTCTATACTTATTTTTCTGGCTAGTTTCAGAATCACTACCTACCCCACTCACGCAGTTAATAGTCATTGAAAGTATATTTTTTGTTATTTTACTGGATAGCTACTGAACAGTTGGTTATTCTGCCCTCTCAACTATCAACCCCTTAACGACCGATGACGTATGCCATACGTCCTCAAAAAAAAAGCACTTAACGACCGAGGATGTATGGCATCTGTTGTCGGTTAAACAGAGCACCGGAAGCGTTTGAAATCGCTTCCAGCTGCTCTAACAGTATTGCAGGGATGCCTTGATGTCTAGGCATCCTGCAATACTGTTGCCGAGTGACGGGACCGGATTGATCACTCCCCCACGAGTGATCACTTCCGGTTTTGCTCCACGTGGAGCCTGGCAGTGTTTCAGAGCATTGGAAGCGATCGGACACGCTTCCGATGCTCTGCTTGTGTGCTAAGTGCCTCGGTGGGTCGAGGCACTTAGTTAGTTATAAAATTGTAAAAAAAAAAAAAAAAAATCCGCACAAAATAAAATAAAAAGCCCTAAATAGCCCCCCCTCCCCCTTCACTAGGCATCCAAGATAGCGATGCCCAGTGCATCATGGGGCCTCTGGGGGTTTCCCTAGCCTGCCTCATCATAGGGGCAAGCTAGGGTCACCCAATCCGAGCCTCCCACCCCAAAAAAAATAATAATAATAAAATACCCCATTTGTCTGATCATGTCAATATTTGTAAATATTGACTATGATCAGTGTGGATCTCCCTCCCTCTCCTCACTTGCGATTTTGTTGGAGAGAGAGACCTGTTTTTAGCAGAAAGAGATTTATTTATTTTATTTGTTAAAAAAATATAGAACCAAAGGCTCTTTTCAGAGCCATTAACCCCTAGCTTGCCAGTGATCACTATAAATCACTGGCAGTAGCATAGCTGCACTTTTTTTTGCTGTCTGTGCATTTTTTTAGAGGTTAATATTTTTGTTGTATTTTTTTTAAAAACCCCAAGGCTCTTTTCAGAGCCATTTAGTTAATTTAATTTAATTTTCAGAGCCATTAACCCCTAGCTTGCCAGTGATCACTATAAATTACTGGCAGCAGCATAGCTGTACTTTTTTGCTGTCTGTGCATTTTTTTAGGGGTTAATGTTGTTGTTGTAATTTTTTTAAAAATCCAAAGGCTCTTTTCAGAACCATTTAGTTAATTTAATTTAATTTTCAGAGCCATTAACCCCTAGCTTGCCAGTGATCGCTATAAATCACTGGCAGTAGCATAGCTGTACTTTTTTGCTGTCTGTGCATTTTTTTAGGGGTTAATTTTGTTGTTGTAATTTTTTTAAAAATCCAAAGGCTCTTTTCAGAACCATTTAGTTAATATAATTTAATTTTCAGAGCCATTAACCCCTAGCTTGCCAGTGATCGCTATAAATGACTGGCAGTAGCATAGCTGTACTTTTTTGCTAGTTAATTTAGTTAATTAATTTAGTTAATTAATTTAATTTATATATTTTTTATTTTTTTTTCTGTGACAGATACAAAAATGTCACAGAAAATATATAGTGCTGAGGAGGCGTATGCCATCCTTGCGTCAGAGTCAGATACCTCTATATCTGACTCAGACCCCAATTTTGACCCTGCCATATGCTCAGATACATCACTAGATGCAGTCTCAACTGATAGTGATGTATCTGTGGCTGCTAGCCCCCCTGATACCCCCCCTACCAGCCCCCCCTGCCAGAAGGAGGCGTGTTGCTGCCATTGCTGCTGAAGAGTGGGTAACGCCTCATCTCCAGAGGCCAGATATCCCACCCTTCACAGCAAATGCTGGCATAAATATAGATGTGGCAGGTTTTAGCCCCCAGCAGTTTCTGGAAGTGTTTCTGGGCGATGATGTACTGGGGAACATTGTCGCCCAAACTAATTTATATGCCCATCAGTTCCGTGCTGCAAAGCCTGGAACATATTTGGCAAAGCAGCAATGGGCCCCCATCAATGTGCTAGAATTAAAAAAATTCTGGGCATTGACTATGCTGATGGGCATCATAAAGAAACCCTCCATTCGCTCCTACTGGAGTAGTAGCCCCATCTGCTCTACCCCCATTTTCTCCCAGACTATGTCGAGGAAGAGGTATGAAATGATTCTGCATTTCATGCACTTCAGCGACAACAGCCTGTGCCCCCCTAGGGAGCATCCCCAATTTGACAGGCTGTATAAAATCCGCCCCCTGATAACCAACTTTTCTGCCAGGTTTGCAGAGGCTTATACTCTTGGAAGAAATATATGCGTTGATGAATCCCTAATGAAGTATAAGGGAAGGCTGGGATTCAAGCAGCATATTCCTTCCAAGCGCTCCAGATATGGGGTAAAGGTGTATAAGCTCTGTGACAGCGAGACTGGGTATGAGGGAAAGGATAGCCACCTTGACCCTCCAGGTTGCCCAGAACATATGGGAACCACTGGCAAGATTGTCTGGGACCTGATATTACCCCTAATGAACAAAGGGTATCACTTGTACTTAGACAATTATTATACAAGTGTCCTTTTGTTCAAGCTACTGTATTGCTTTGATACAGTAGCTTGCGGTACAATTAAAAAGAACCGTGCAGGTTTCCCAGGACAACTTGTACGCACCCAGCTACGAAGGGGGGAGACCTCAGCTCCGCGCCAAGAGGAGCTGTTGGCACTTAAGTACAGAGACAAGAAGGATGTATACCTTCTTACCACCATCCACACAGAGAGGACGGTGGCAGTTTCTGTACGTGGCAGAGCTGAGATCATAAGGAAGCCAGTGTGCATCAAGTCTTATAACCAGCATATGGGTGGGGTTGATCTGGCTGATCAGCTGCTGCAGCCCTACCTAATTATGCGGAAGACAAGGGCCTGGTACAAAAAGGTTGCAATTTACCTAATGCAGATTGCAACCCACAACGCTTTTTTGTTGTTCAAAAAAGCAAACCCCAGAGTTAAAAAAACTTTTTTACAGTTTTAGCTCCAGATTATTACGGGGATTTTGTACCATGATGCACCTGCTCCCCGGGTGGTGATGGGAGAGAGCAGAGTTGGGGCTACCCATTTTATTTTTAAAATCCCCCTACTGCCTCAAAGCAGAAACCACGAAAAAAAATGCAGAGTCTGTACCAAGAGGGGGAAGAGAAGGGACACCATATATCACTGTCCTGATTGCCCTGGACAGCCTGCACTCTGCATTGGGGACTGCTTAAAGCGGTACCATACAATGGTCAATTTTTAAAAAAATAAATACATTTGCTGTTATATATATATATATATATATATATATATATTTTTTTTTTTTTTGTTATGTTTACTGTTAGATGTTTTTTTGGTTTTTTTACTTTTACTGTGCCAGATTTTTACATTTCACTACTTTTTTTCTAAAATTGGGCCTGTTTTTTTTTTTTAACCAAAACTCCTGTCAAACCTATGCATGGGGGACATAGGTGTTCTCAGGGTGCCTTGCAGAAAACAACCTGAAGTATGTTTTTGTAATAACTTGCAACAGTCTCTCCTAAATCATAGTCAAAAAGCAATGTGTCTGTAAAAATTAAAATTGAAAAATTACCACCATACACTTTCTCCAATTTTTTTGGCTAAAATGGTTGCTTCAAAGGCATCAAAGCACACCATATACAATACCTTGGGGTGTCAACATTTAAAAAATATACACTTTCATGGCAATAAATAAAAGTGGGGTATGCGATAGGCCCCAAACTAAAGATAGGCCTATCAGAAGAAATACTCTAATTTTTAATAACTAAAATCACAAGTCATAAAATTGTAACATAACCTTCCCAAAATCCTGGCAAGCCTATGCATGGGGGGCATAGGTGTTCTCAGGGTGCCTTGCAGAAAACAACCTGAAGTATTCTTTTGCAATAACTTACAACAGTCGCTCCAAAATCATAGTCAAAAAGCAATGTGTCTGTAAAAATGAAAATTGAAAAATTACCACCATACACTTTCTCCAATTTTTTGGGCTAAAACGGTTGCATCAAAGTCATCAAAGCACTCCATATACAATACCTTGGGGTGTCAACTTTTCAAATATATGCACATTCATGGAAAACAAATAAATTGGGGTATGTTAAAAGACCCCCCAAAAAGATGATAGGCAAAGAAAATATGTTAAATGAAAAAAAAAATCACAAACACATGTCAGACATTTGGCATTGCACCCCCCAAACAAGCCACCAAACCTATGCATAGGTGGTATCACTGAACTCAGGAGATGTTGGTGACCACATATTGGTGTCTTCTTTGGTAGTAACACATAACAGGAGCTGTGAATCCATGTCTAAAGTACAATGTATGTGAAAAATAACACAAAAAAATGAATGCCCAATAGTTGACAAAGACTAGTGGTTGAATTAGTGCATGGAAAGTGTTAAAAATGTCTTGGGGCTCCATGTACTAAGCAGTCAGCGAGCTACCCGCAACAAATCTCGCGTCAAAACTCGCAAACTGATTAGTACAAAGCAGTCAATTATGTTAAAACTCGCATCTTTAAAATTGCGAGCGTACTTATCCGCCAAACCTCGCTACCTCTCCATTTTTTACTGTAATTAGACACATTTGACCAAAACGAATGTACTAAAAAATCTATTTGTCTGCTCGCGTCAATCTCCGCCCCCCCTCGTTATTTTTGCCTCGCCACCTTTTAGGTGGCGGGCAAGGTACAAAACAATAGGAAAGTCACTCTAGACGCAAGTCTAGACATATATAAAAGGCAGTAATAGCAGCATTGTACTTACATTGTTCATTTCAGCAGCTATGGAGAGAATTCTGTTTTTGTTTATTCTCCGTGTGATGCAAATACGGGCTAGAAGACAGAATACTGGAAATGTAGCTAATCGTATCGTTAGAAGAAGGAGAGTTCGTGTCCCCCGTGTATTCCTTCCACGGGTTGGTTTGCACGGCCTTTCTGACTGAGAGATCATACAAAGATCCCGGCTTGATCGTGAATCGATATTACACCTGTATCGAGAGATTGAAGATCATTTGGAGCCGATCACTGCTCGTTCACAAGCTGTTCCGGGACTTCTGAAACTATTAGCTGCATTGCATTTTTTTGCAACAGGCTCCTTTCAGGCAGTTTCTAGCGTCATTATTGGAATGAGTCAATCTGCTTTTTCACGCCACTTATACAAAGTAATAGGGGCTATGATGGTTATTTTTCATTGATATGTTTTTTTGCCATCTACCCCTGAAGAATGGCAATCTATCAGGTCAAATTTCTATAGGATGGCTGGGATGCCCAATGTCCTAGGTGCCATAGACTGTACCCATGTTGCTGTAAGACCACTTCAAGCTTGTGAGGAGATCTATAGGAATAGAAAGCATTTCCATTCCTTGAATGTCCAGATGGTCTGTGACCCCAACATGAGGATTATCAGTGTCCGTTCTAACTTTCCTGGCTCCTGTCATGATTCTTACATCTTAAGGCAGACTGGGTTATACCGGAAGTTCTAGGACGGAAATATGCCTGAAGGATGGCTTCTAGGTAAGCATAACTGGCGTCTAATTTGTCTCTCATTTCAATGTACAAAAATTGCGCCCAATTTGTCGACTGTAATCTGTATAGTTTAAATTTGTATTGTATAGTTCTGAATCTTTATAATTATTCTTATATTAATATTTATATTTATTATATCTTCTATTAGGAGATGGAGGGTACTCATGTACAGAATGGCTGTTGACTCCCTATAACAACCCACAGACCAGAAGTCAAGTACGTTTCAATGAAGCTCACCGATCTACCAGGGGGATTATTGAGAGGACTTTCGGTCTTTTGAAAATGCGGTTTCGATGTCTTGATCGTTCTGGTGGTGCTATGCAGTATGCACCAGAGAAAGTTGCAAAAATTATATTGGTTTGCTGCATACTGCACAATATAGCAATTAAAAGAGGCTGTCCATTAGAAGATGAAGATCCAATAGATGCTGATGATTTACCAGAAGAAATATGTGTAGAACAAGCTAATAGGCGTGGAAATGCAACAAGGGACATGGTTTCAGAACAATATTTTGAAGATTAAAGTTTCAGTTGATCAATAAAAAACTTTCTTTATTAACTTGTCTCCATTTTTTTTTTTGGAACAATAATAAAGTTGTTTAGAAAAGTTGTACATTTATAGGAGCAAAATTCTATTCCCGCGACTACTATGACGTTCATGACACCTTACATGTCACGTGTTAACAATTGGCCAGACAATTCAACTGAAAGTTAAGTACATCAGCTTAGTCGCGGCGAGCGAGGCGTCAAATTTATCAATATTCCGCCACTGCTCGCGGCGGGCTAGACGTGTCTATTTATTGTGGGATTATTAGTACATAGCAACAGCGGACACCATTTCGCCCGTGGCGAGTAACGGCGAGTTTAGCCGCGTCTAAAATGATGGATGAATTGACGGCTTAGTACATGGAGCCCTTAAATAGGACATGGGTGCATGAGATGTGAAAATTCAAAGTGGAAAAAATGGAATGGGCTTCCTAAAAATATGGCCTTTTAGCCCCCAGAGAACCCAACACACCTATACATTGGTGGTATCACTGTACTCAAGAGATGTTGTTGAATACATATTGAGGTGTTTTTTTGGCAGTAACACATAACAGGAACTGAAAATCCATGCCTAAAGTACAATGTGTGTGAAAAATAACACAAAAAAATAACTACCCAAAAGTTTGACAAAGACTGGTGGTTACATTAGTGCATGGAAAGTGTTAAAATACCAGCATTTGAAATACCCTAGGGGGTCTACTTCTCAAAAATATATGGTTTGATGGGGGTAAATTTCATTGGCCAGCTTACGAAATGTCCCAAATAGGACATGGGTGCATGATGACAGATGTGAAAATTCCAAGTAAAAAAAATGAAATGCGCTTCCTAAAAATAAGGCCTTTTAGCCCCCAGAGAACCCAACACACCTATACATGGGTGGTATCACTGTACTCAGAAGATGTTGTTGAACACATATTGAGGTGTTTTTTGGCATTAAAACATAACAGGAACTGAAAATCCATGCCTAAACCTCAATGTGTGTGTGAAAAATAACACAAAAAAATAACTACCCAAACGTTTGACAAAGACTAGTGGTTGAATTAGTGCATGGAAAGTGTTAAAATACCAGCATTTGAAATACCCTAGGGTGTCTACTTTTCAAAAATATATGGTTTGATGGGGGTAAATTCCATTGGCCAGCTTCAGAAATGTCCCAAATAGGACATGGGTGCATGATGACGATGTGAAAATTCCAAGTTGAAAAACTGGAATGCGCTACCAAAAAATAAGGCCTTTTAGCCCCCAGAGAACCCAACACACCTATACATGGGTGGTATCACTGTACTCAGGAGATGTTTTTGAACACATATTGAGGTGTTTTTTTGGCAGTAACACATAACGGGAACTGAAAATCCATGCCTAAAGTACAATGTGTGTGAAAAATAACACAAAAAAAATGACTACCCAAAAGTTTGACAAAGACTAGTGGTTGAATTAGTGCATGGAAAGTGTTAAAATACCAGCATTTGAAATACCCTAGGGTGTCTACTTTTCAAACATATATGGTTTGATGGGGTAAATTCCATTGGCCAGCTTCAGAAATGTCCCAAATAGGACATGGGTGCATGATGACCGATGTGAAAATTCCAAGTTGAAAAGCTGGAATGCGCTACCAAAAAATAAGGCCTTTTAGTCCCCAGAGAACCCGACACACCTATACATGGGTGGTATCACTGTACTCAGGAGATGTTTTTGAACACATATTGAGGTGTTTTTTTGGCAGTAACACATAACGGGAACTGAAAATCCATGCCTAAAGTACAATGTGTGTGAAAAATAACACAAAAAAATGACTACCCAAAAGTTTGACAAAGACTAGTGGTTGAAGTAGTGCATGGAAAGTGTTAAAATACCAGCATTTGAAATACCCTAGGGTGTCTACTTTTCAAACATATATGGTTTGATGGGTGTAAATTCTATTGGCCAGCTTCAGAAATGTCCCAAATAGGACATGGGTGCATGATGACCGATGTGAAAATTCCAAGTTGAAAAACTGGAATGCGCTACCTAAAAATAAGGCCTTTTAGCCCCCAGAGAACCCGACACACCTATACATGGGTGGTATCACTGTTCCCAGGAGATGCTGCTGAAGACATATTAGGGTGTCATTTGGCAGTAACCCTTAACATTATCAGTAACTGTATTCTTAAATTGCTATTTTGTCAAAAAATCTATTTTTTTTTTCCCCAAACTTTGGCATAGATTGGTGGTAAAATGGTTGCATGAAAAAGTGAAAATACCCCAAGTTTAATACCTTAGGACTAGTAATCTATAAATAGAACATATTCGTCTCTGTGAAGAACATTGGAATGTGAAAAATTCATATTTTCATGTTGGGTTAGTGAACATGAGAATATATGATGATTTGCGAGCAAGTTGGATGTTAGGATTTTATTCCACTTTTTTCCTTCATTTACTTCTATGAAGAATAGGTTATCATGCACGGGATATCCAAAGTTCGTTTTTTTGCATCTCAAGAGCAATAACTGTTTACTTTAAACTCATAATACTAGCATAAGCCGTGTGCAAAAAGTTTACTTCTAGCGCAATTAGCGCTCTAGCAAAAGCACTAAATAGTGCCCCACTCCTAAACTGGCACTTAGTAATTTTGTGTCAGTATTGCCCCGAATGTGAAAACCTAAAATTTAATTGTTTTTGTATTATTTAAGAGAGCAGTATGGCTTTATTTTTACTTTCAGTCCAAGAAAGAAATAAAATCAGATTTATTTAAGTGTATAGTAATCCAAAAATGAAATTACAGTTAAAGGAAATCATTGAGTGAAAGCTTAAAGGGACATAAAACCCAAATTTTTTCTTTCATGATTCAGATAGAGAATATAATTTTAAACAACTTTCTAATTTACTTCTATTATCTAATTTGTTTCATTCTCCTTGTATCATTTGTTGAAGTAGCAGCAACCCACTAATGGTTTCTAACTGAACTCATGGGTGAGCCAATCACAATCGATATATATATGCAGCTACCATTCAACAGCTAGAACCTAGGTTCTCTGCTGCTCCTGAGCTTTCCTAGATAAAGCTTTCAGCAAAGGATAACAAGAGAAGGAAGCAAATTAAATAATAGATGTAAATTGGAAAGTTATTTAAAATTGTATTCTCTATCTTAATCATGAAAGAAAATTTTGGGGTTTCATGTCCCTTTAATTAGTGCTGGAAAAAACAGTAAATAGTTTTCCTATGTACATGTTAATTTACACTTCAATTTGAAGAATAAATGGATACCAAGCTAAATCAGGAAAATATGTCATGCCTTCAGAGAAGTAAAGTTTTCTCGAACATCTGGCACTGAAGGTGTTAAATGTCTTCAGTGGAGTAATTTCACCTTAGCCTCATTAACTGACTCTTAGAAATCTTTCCTTAAAGGGACAGTCAACACCAGAATTTTTGTTGTTTTAAAAGATAGATAATCCTTTTATTACCCATTCCCCAGTTTTGCACAGCCACCACGGTTATATTAATACATTTTTACCTCTGTGATTACCTTGTATCTAAGTATCTTCTGACAGCCCCCTGATCACATGACATTTTATTTATTATCTATTGACTTTCATTTTAGCCAATTAGTGCAGTGTCTGCCACAATTCACAGGCGTGCTCACAATGTTATCTATAGGGTTTACCTGAACTAGCTCTCCCCTGCTGTGAAAAGCAAATACAAAAGCATGTGATTAGAAATTATCATATGAACCTTCCTAGGTTTAGCTTTCAACTAAGAATACCAAGAGAACAAAGCAAAATTGGTGATAAAAGTAAATTGGAAAGCTGTTTAAAATGACATGCCCTATTTGAAACATGAAAGGTTTTTTTTGGACTTGACTGTCCCTTTATGTTAAAACTCGCATCTTTAAAATTGCGAGCGTACTTATCCGCCAAACCTCGCTACCTCTCCATTTTTTACTGTAATTAGACACATTTGACCAAAACGAATGTACTAAAAAATCTATTTGTCTGCTCGCGTCAATCTCCGCCCCCCCTCGTTATTTTTGCCTCGCCACCTTTTAGGTGGCGGGCAAGGTACAAAACAATAGGAAAGTCACTCTAGACGCAAGTCTAGACATATATAAAAGGCAGTAATAGCAGCATTGTACTTACATTGTTCATTTCAGCAGCTATGGAGAGAATTCTGTTTTTGTTTATTCTCCGTGTGATGCAAATACGGGCTAGAAGACAGAATACTGGAAATGTAGCTAATCGTATCGTTAGAAGAAGGAGAGTTCGTGTCCCCCGTGTATTCCTTCCACGGGTTGGTTTGCACGGCCTTTCTGACTGAGAGATCATACAAAGATCCCGGCTTGATCGTGAATCGATATTACACCTGTATCGAGAGATTGAAGATCATTTGGAGCCGATCACTGCTCGTTCACAAGCTGTTCCGGGACTTCTGAAACTATTAGCTGCATTGCATTTTTTTGCAACAGGCTCCTTTCAGGCAGTTTCTAGCGTCATTATTGGAATGAGTCAATCTGCTTTTTCACGCCACTTATACAAAGTAATAGGGGCTATGATGGTTATTTTTCATTGATATGTTTTTTTGCCATCTACCCCTGAAGAATGGCAATCTATCAGGTCAAATTTCTATAGGATGGCTGGGATGCCCAATGTCCTAGGTGCCATAGACTGTACCCATGTTGCTGTAAGACCACTTCAAGCTTGTGAGGAGATCTATAGGAATAGAAAGCATTTCCATTCCTTGAATGTCCAGATGGTCTGTGACCCCAACATGAGGATTATCAGTGTCCGTTCTAACTTTCCTGGCTCCTCCTGTCATGATTCTTACATCTTAAGGCAGACTGGGTTATACCGGAAGTTCTAGGACGGAAATATGCCTGAAGGATGGCTTCTAGGTAAGCATAACTGGCGTCTAATTTGTCTCTCATTTCAATGTACAAAAATTGCGCCCAATTTGTCGACTGTAATCTGTATAGTTTAAATTTGTATTGTATAGTTCTGAATCTTTATAATTATTCTTATATTAATATTTATATTTATTATATCTTCTATTAGGAGATGGAGGGTACTCATGTACAGAATGGCTGTTGACTCCCTATAACAACCCACAGACCAGAAGTCAAGTACGTTTCAATGAAGCTCACCGATCTACCAGGGGGATTATTGAGAGGACTTTCGGTCTTTTGAAAATGCGGTTTCGATGTCTTGATCGTTCTGGTGGTGCTATGCAGTATGCACCAGAGAAAGTTGCAAAAATTATATTGGTTTGCTGCATACTGCACAATATAGCAATTAAAAGAGGCTGTCCATTAGAAGATGAAGATCCAATAGATGCTGATGATTTACCAGAAGAAATATGTGTAGAACAAGCTAATAGGCGTGGAAATGCAACAAGGGACATGGTTTCAGAACAATATTTTGAAGATTAAAGTTTCAGTTGATCAATAAAAAACTTTCTTTATTAACTTGTCTCCATTTTTTTTTTTTGGAACAATAATAAAGTTGTTTAGAAAAGTTGTACATTTATAGGAGCAAAATTCTATTCCCGCGACTACTATGACGTTCATGACACCTTACATGTCACGTGTTAACAATTGGCCAGACAATTCAACTGAAAGTTAAGTACATCAGCTTAGTCGCGGCGAGCGAGGCGTCAAATTTATCAATATTCCGCCACTGCTCGCGGCGGGCTAGACGTGTCTATTTATTGTGGGATTATTAGTACATAGCAACAGCGGACACCATTTCGCCCGTGGCGAGTAACGGCGAGTTTAGCCGCGTCTAAAATGATGGATGAATTGACGGCTTAGTACATGGAGCCCTTAAATAGGACATGGGTGCATGAGATGTGAAAATTCAAAGTGGAAAAAATGGAATGGGCTTCCTAAAAATATGGCCTTTTAGCCCCCAGAGAACCCAACACACCTATACATTGGTGGTATCACTGTACTCAAGAGATGTTGTTGAATACATATTGAGGTGTTTTTTTGGCAGTAACACATAACAGGAACTGAAAATCCATGCCTAAAGTACAATGTGTGTGAAAAATAACACAAAAAAATAACTACCCAAAAGTTTGACAAAGACTGGTGGTTACATTAGTGCATGGAAAGTGTTAAAATACCAGCATTTGAAATACCCTAGGGGGTCTACTTCTCAAAAATATATGGTTTGATGGGGGTAAATTCCATTGGCCAGCTTCAGAAATGTCCCAAATAGGACATGGGTGCATGATGACGATGTGAAAATTCCAAGTTGAAAAACTGGAATGCGCTACCAAAAAATAAGGCCTTTTAGCCCCCAGAGAACCCAACACACCTATACATGGGTGGTATCACTGTACTCAGGAGATGTTTTTGAACACATATTGAGGTGTTTTTTTGGCAGTAACACATAACGGGAACTGAAAATCCATGCCTAAAGTACAATGTGTGTGAAAAATAACACAAAAAAAATGACTACCCAAAAGTTTGACAAAGACTAGTGGTTGAATTAGTGCATGGAAAGTGTTAAAATACCAGCATTTGAAATACCCTAGGGTGTCTACTTTTCAAACATATATGGTTTGATGGGGTAAATTCCATTGGCCAGCTTCAGAAATGTCCCAAATAGGACATGGGTGCATGATGACCGATGTGAAAATTCCAAGTTGAAAAACTGGAATGCGCTACCAAAAAATAAGGCCTTTTAGTCCCCAGAGAACCCGACACACCTATACATGGGTGGTATCACTGTACTCAGGAGATGTTTTTGAACACATATTGAGGTGTTTTTTTGGCAGTAACACATAACGGGAACTGAAAATCCATGCCTAAAGTACAATGTGTGTGAAAAATAACACAAAAAAATGACTACCCAAAAGTTTGACAAAGACTAGTGGTTGAAGTAGTGCATGGAAAGTGTTAAAATACCAGCATTTGAAATACCCTAGGGTGTCTACTTTTCAAAATTATATGGTTTGATGGGTGTAAATTCTATTGGCCAGCTTCAGAAATGTCCCAAATAGGACATGGGTGCATGATGACCGATGTGAAAATTCCAAGTTGAAAAACTGGAATGCGCTACCTAAAAATAAGGCCTTTTAGCCCCCAGAGAACCCGACACACCTATACATGGGTGGTATCACTGTTCCCAGGAGATGCTGCTGAAGACATATTAGGGTGTCATTTGGCAGTAACCCTTAACATTATCAGTAACTGTATTCTTAAATTGCTATTTTGTCAAAAAATCTATTTTTTTTTTCCCCAAACTTTGGCATAGATTGGTGGTAAAATGGTTGCATGAAAAAGTCAAAATACCCCAAGTTTAATACCTTAGGACTAGTAATCTATAAATAGAACATATTCGTCTCTGTGAAGAACATTGGAATGTGAAAAATTCATATTTTCATGTTGGGTTAGTGAACATGAGAATATATGATGATTTGCGAGCAAGTTGGATGTTAGGATTTTATTCCACTTTTTTCCTTCATTTACTTCTATGAAGAATAGGTTATCATGCACGGGATATCCAAAGTTCGTTTTTTTGCATCTCAAGAGCAATAACTGTTTACTTTAAACTCATAATACTAGCATAAGCCGTGTGCAAAAAGTTTACTTCTAGCGCAATTAGCGCTCTAGCAAAAGCACTAAATAGTGCCCCACTCCTAAACTGGCACTTAGTAATTTTGTGTCAGTATTGCCCCGAATGTGAAAACCTAAAATTTAATTGTTTTTGTATTATTTAAGAGAGCAGTATGGCTTTATTTTTACTTTCAGTCCAAGAAAGAAATAAAATCAGATTTATTTAAGTGTATAGTAATCCAAAAATGAAATTACAGTTAAAGGAAATCATTGAGTGAAAGCTTAAAGGGACATAAAACCCAAATTTTTTCTTTCATGATTCAGATAGAGAATATAATTTTAAACAACTTTCTAATTTACTTCTATTATCTAATTTGTTTCATTCTCCTTGTATCATTTGTTGAAGTAGCAGCAACCCACTAATGGTTTCTAACTGAACTCATGGGTGAGCCAATCACAATCGATATATATATGCAGCTACCATTCAACAGCTAGAACCTAGGTTCTCTGCTGCTCCTGAGCTTTCCTAGATAAAGCTTTCAGCAAAGGATAACAAGAGAAGGAAGCAAATTAAATAATAGATGTAAATTGGAAAGTTATTTAAAATTGTATTCTCTATCTTAATCATGAAAGAAAATTTTGGGGTTTCATGTCCCTTTAATTAGTGCTGGAAAAAACAGTAAATAGTTTTCCTATGTACATGTTAATTTACACTTCAATTTGAAGAATAAATGGATACCAAGCTAAATCAGGAAAATATGTCATGCCTTCAGAGAAGTAAAGTTTTCTCGAACATCTGGCACTGAAGGTGTTAAATGTCTTCAGTGGAGTAATTTCACCTTAGCCTCATTAACTGACTCTTAGAAATCTTTCCTTAAAGGGACAGTCAACACCAGAATTTTTGTTGTTTTAAAAGATAGATAATCCTTTTATTACCCATTCCCCAGTTTTGCACAGCCACCACGGTTATATTAATACATTTTTACCTCTGTGATTACCTTGTATCTAAGTATCTTCTGACAGCCCCCTGATCACATGACATTTTATTTATTATCTATTGACTTTCATTTTAGCCAATTAGTGCAGTGTCTGCCACAATTCACAGGCGTGCTCACAATGTTATCTATAGGGTTTACCTGAACTAGCTCTCCCCTGCTGTGAAAAGCAAATACAAAAGCATGTGATTAGAAATTATCATATGAACCTTCCTAGGTTTAGCTTTCAACTAAGAATACCAAGAGAACAAAGCAAAATTGGTGATAAAAGTAAATTGGAAAGCTGTTTAAAATGACATGCCCTATTTGAAACATGAAAGGTTTTTTTTGGACTTGACTGTCCCTTTAAGTGTCAAGGATTGCAACAGTCAGTTCTTAATTTGGAGTTGGCTGCAGGTTTTGGTCATTATTTGGTTCAACATTGCATCAATAACTGATAAGCCGGACTAATTAAGGTAACTAATCTAGGTAACTCAGTATTTGAGATATTATGTGTTAATTTAAAATTGACAATGTATGTTTAGATTAAGAGGCCTATTTATTAAAGGTCTGTCGGACCTGATCTGACAGTGCAGATCAGGTCTGACAGACCTCGCTGAATGCGGAGGGCAATACGCTCTCCGTATTCAGCATTGTCTTTAGGCTCGCCAGAAACACGGGCACTCAAGCACCATTCAGAGCTTGATAAATGGGCCTCTAAGTCTTTTGAAAAGAGCAGCTATCAAATGAAATTAAAGATTTTGTCATATATATATAAAGTACCATGTAGAGCTTGGCACACACTTACTAAATAAAGTACTTGCCGGGTGCACTTCAAATATTATCATATCATTCACAAACTGGAACGCACTCTTTGGTCTTATATTCAATCACTTTTAATCAAGTGTCACACTTGAACGTTTTCGGGTCTTACCCCGTCCTCAGTTTATGTCTGATAACGGGGTAAGACCCGAAAACGTTCACGTGTGACACTTGATTAAAAGTGATTGAATATAAGACCATATAATGTGTACCAGTTTGTGAAGGATATGTTTATATAATATTTACAAATGAAGCAGGAAGAATAAGTGTTGTACAAATATAAACACTTACTAAAGTAGGACACGGCAGCACTGAATATAAAAATATTGCTTTAATGAGATCAAACAACCTAAAATCCACCTATCCCTTTACAAAAAGACCACAATACCGAAGTACCTTCCCAGACAAATCAAACACATGGATATGTTAATTCAATTAACCCCACATGCTAGCATGTCCCAAAGTCGGCTATAGCAACAGTCAGTGAGATCATAGTCTGGGCACTCAAGTGTAAAACACGCTCCAGTGACTATCAGCTGTCACGCTCGGCTGCCGGGAAGCTCCGGCGGTCCTCCTTGCGTGTTTGATTGACGGGTTGTCAACTCGGCTGAGCCGTCCCCTCCTGCTGACGTCAGGCCTTGGCTTCTTATTCCGAGCTTCTTGTTTCTTCGGTGCCTGTTTGTTTGTTCCTCTTCGTGGCTCCTGTGAGTACTCTGTTTTGCTCCTTAACCCTCAAACTGCCTGATAACCTGTTGCCAAACTCTGCAAGTACTGACTAAGCTGTGTTAACCCTCAAACTGCCTGATAACCTGTTGCCAAACTCTGCAAGTACTGACTACGCTGTGTTAACCCTCAAACTGCCTGATAACCTGTTGCCAAACTCTGCAAGTACTGACTATGCTGTGTTAACCCTCAAACTGCCTGATAACCTGTTGCCAAACTCTGCAAGTACTGACTATGCTGTGTTAACCCTCAAACTGCCTGATAACCTGTTGCAAAACTCTGCAAGTACTGACTACGCTGTGTTAACCCTCAAACTGCCTGATAACCTGTTGCCAAACTCTGCAACTACTGACTACGCTGTGTTAACCCTTAAACTGCCTTACAACCTGTTGCCAAACTCTGCAAGTACTGACTATGCTGTGTTAACCCTTAAACTACCTGATAAGTTATAACCTGTTGCCAAACTCTGCAAGTACTGACTACGTTGTGTTTAACCCTCAAACTACCTGATAACCTGTTGCCAAACTTTGCATTATTGACTTTGCTGTGTTTAACCCTCTGACTGCCTGATAACAAGTTGCTAAACTCAGCATTAGTGACCAAGCTGGTGATTAACCCTCAAATTGCATTATTAACGGTATATTGTTTAACCCTCCTTCTGTCTGAGTATAAGTTGTCTTTCCCTGCAGCCCTGGTACTGTGAAGGACTATTCCTGAAACTGCCTGTATACAGTTCCCTATTCAGAAGTCTATCCGGCTGATATCTAGAATTCCATTACTCTTCCCAGAGGACTCAGACCAACACTGCTCCACATTGTGAGTACCTTGTTTTATTGAAGTTGTCGTGGGGTTACGTCCTGGATTAAACTCAGAGTGCAAGGGTGTTGTTTAAGTTCGCCCTAGCATTTGGGTCTTCTTCTGGACATTACCTAACCTGACATTACAAATGGGCCATATTATGGACCCCGATGAGTTATCCAGGGCTGTGGCTCTACAAGGGCAACTTCTAGGAAATCATTCTGCTCATTTGCAATCTTTGGATTCCAAGCTTGACCAGATTACTGCTCTGCTACATAACCTCTCCGCTCCTTCTCAAGCTATGGCTACTCCTGCTGCAGCTGCTGCTAGTTCCAATGCCATTTATAACCCGCCTCAGCCAGTCGAACAGTATATACCTAGAATCCCTCTTTCAGATAAATATGATGGAAATCCGGAAGAATGCCGTGGATTCCTAAATCAGTGTCGCTTACACTTCAGAAACAATTCTTAAGTATTTGTCAATTCTTCTTCCAAGATCACCTTTATTATATCCCTCATGAAGGGTAAGGCTCTAGCCTGGGTGTCTCCTCTTTTCGAGAAAGACGATCCTCTACTTCAGGATGTGGAATTATTCGTGTCTATTTTTTCTTCTGTTTTTGACAAGCCTGGGAGGTCTGCAGCTGCTAAGGCAGGATTGTTGGATTTGAGACTGATCCCTTTTGGTAGCTCAATATGCTATTGAATTCAGGACTTTAGCCACAGAAACTGATTGGAAACATGGAGCCTTATGGGCAGCCTTTCGCAAAGGACTTTGCGAACGCCTTAAGGATGAACTAGTATTTCGGGAGCTTCCCGACTTGTTGGAGGATCTTATCAATTTGTGTATTAATCTTGACGTCCGGCATTCTGAACGTCTTAAGGAAAGAGATAGGAATCGGAGATCCTTTTCAAGATCTACTTATCGTCCTATTCGAACCCCAAGTCTTTCTTATAATAATTCCCATTCTTTTGAGTCTGTAGAACCCATGGAAGTAGGAGCTATTAAGTTAACAGAAGCTGAACGCCATAGAATGCACACTCTTGGGTTATGTCTGTATTGTGGCACCAAAGGACATTTACTGAAGGACTGTCCAATCCGGCCAGTAAAAGCAAAGCTTAACTATTGATAGAGGGACAGAGTTAAGCCAGAATACCACGTCATCCCTCAATTCTAAACTCTTTGTTCCTGTATCCATCACTTTTGGAAACACCAAGGTTCAAGCTCAAGCTCTCATTGACTCCAGAGCTGCTGGAGTTTTCATTGATTCAAGTTTTGTTGACTCTGTCAGGATTCCTCTTCTAGCCAAGAAACAGTTAATCAAAGTAACTACTGTTAGTGGACAGCCTCTGGGTTCTGGAATCATTCAACATTCTACTATTCCTCTTCTTTTATCTGTGGGCATACTCCACTCTGAAATTATTCGTTTTGATGTCATCTCTTCCCCCCACATACCGTTGATTCTGGGGTTACCTTGGTTGCAGCTTCATGATCCAGTATTCTCATGGTCGAAAGGAGAACTTATTTCCTGGGGAACTACCTGTTTTAAGCATTGCCTGCAAAATCCCTCTAAACCATCCTGTCCTGTTGTAGCTATGGTGGAAGTTCCAGATTCGTTGTATAATTACTATCATGCCTTTTTTGATGTGTTTTCTAAAAAGGAGGCTGAGACATTACCTCTGCACCGGATATTTGACTGTCCTATCGAATTGTATTCAGGGGCTCCTTTACCTAAGGGAAGGACCTATCCTCTCTCTCATCAAGAAAATGTCTCTCTTGAAGAATACATTAAGGACAACTTAGCCAGAGGATTTATTCATCCTTCCTCTGGGTGCAGGGTTTTTCTTCATTGGGAAAAAAGATGAAGTTCTTCATCCCTGTATTGATTATTGGGCTTTGAATCAGATTACTGTCAAAAAAAGTTACCCTCTTTCGCTCATCCCTGAGCTATTTGATCGTCTTCAAGGTGCTTCTATTTTCTCCAAGTTGGATCTCCGTGGGGCCTAAAATTTGGTCAGAATTCATAAAGATGGAATGGAAGATGGCATTTAAAACTAGATTTGGTCACTATGAGTATCTTGTAATGCCTTTTGGATTGTGCAATGCACCAGCAGTTTTTCAGCGCTTTGTTAATGAAATCTTCAGAGATTATCTAAATCATTTTGTTATCATTTATCTCGATGACATTCTGATATATTCCAGAACATTAGAGGAACATGTACACCATGTAAAACTTGTGCTTCAAAGATTACGTGATAACTCTCTTTTCGCTAAATTAGAGAAATGCTCTTTCCATCAGAGTTCCATTCCCTTTTTGGGTTATATTATTTCAGAATCTGGTTTTGAGATGGATCCTGCTAAACTTTCGGCTATCAAGGACTGGCCCAGACCAACCACTCTCAAATCCCTGCAAAGGTTTCTTGGCTTTGCCAACTACTATAGAAAGTTTATAAAGAACTTTGCTGACATCACGTCTCCTCTCACTTCGGCAGTACAGGCTTTTGAAATGCTGAAATCAGCATTTTCTTCAGCACCTCTCCTTAGTCATCCAATTCCTGATCTCCAGTTTATTTTGGAGGTAGACGCTTCCTCTATAGCTGCTGGAGCTGTTCTCTCCCAACGAGATCCGTCTACCAGCAAGATACATCCGGTGGCGTTCTTTTCTAAAAAATTCAATCCTGCCGAGTTAAACTATGATGTGGGCAATAAGGAACTTTTGGCTATAAAATTAGCTCTGGATGAGTGGAGGCATTGGTTGGAGGGTACTAGTCAACCTTTTTTCATTCTGACAGACCACAAGAATCTCCTATACCTCCATACAGCTAAACGCCTCAATCCTCGTCAGGCTCGGTGGGCCTTGTTCTTCTCCAGGTTTAATTTCATACTTTCCTATGTTCCTGGTTCCAAAAATTCCAAGGCAGATGCGTTATCCAGGTAATTTCAATCTTATGAGTCTTCTCCATTGGATTCTGAACCCATACTATGACCAGTCAGAGTTTTGGCTCAAGTATCCTCTTTTTCAGCACAGGCTTTACGTTCAAGACCGGGTACCATCTTCTTACAAACTACCTTCTTGTATCCTGTATGTACCCAGAGGGTTACGTCTTAAGCTATTACGTTGGGCTCACGACAACATATCAGCAGGTCATCCTGGAGTAAACAATTATTTGTGGAAACTGAAGCAGCATGTTTGGTGGTCCACCATGAGGAGGGATGTTAAGGATTACATTGCTGCTTGTAATTCTTGTGCTTCGAACAAACAATCTTCTCATCAACTGTTTGGTTTGTTACACCCTCTTCCTGTTCCTCATTACCCTTGGTCCCACTTATCTATGGACTTTGTTACAGATCTTCCTGTTTCTGCTAGAAATACGACCATTTGGGTAGTGGTGGATCGGTTCTCCAAGTCTGCTCACTTCATACCTCTTCCAGATTTACCTTCGGCTCGAAAACTTTCTGAACTTTTTGTTCTGCATATTTCTCGTTTACATGGATTTCCCTCTGACATAGTCTCTGATCGTGGAGTTCAATTTGTTTCCAAATTTTGGAGGTCTTTTTGTAAGCACTTCGGAATCAACATATCTCTTTCTACTGTACATCATCCTCAATCCAACGGACAGACTGAGCGTGTAAATCAATCCTTGGAATCTTTTCTTAGACATTATGTAAACCATCACCACTCCAACTGGTCTCAGTTATTGCCTTTAGCGGAATTAGCTCACAACTCACGCTACAATTCCTCCTTACAGACCTCACCCTTCAAGGCGGCTTATGGTTTTGAACCTAGAACTTTTCCTATGATTACCAGTTCTACTGATGTTCCTGGATCAGATCGCATTGTGAAAAATTTCAGTAACCATTGGCAACTTATTTGTCAAAATCTGCTCTCTTCTTCCTTAAGACATAAGAAATATGCTGATCGCAGAAGGTGTAAGGCTCCTTTACTTCATACTGGAGACAGGGTTTTTTTATCCACTGATTCATACGTCTAAAACAACCTTGTACAAAGTTGGGTCCTAAGTACATAGGACCTTTTTGATTTGTTACCCAAGTTTGTTCTTCAGCATACCGTCTGGCCTTACCCAAGACCTTCAAGATCCATCCTGTGTTTCACGTATCCCTACTCAAGCCAGTCATCTTCAACCGGTACTCCATCAAGAGTAAACCACCTCCTCCACTTTCTGTAGAGGGTACTTCAGAGTTTGAGGTCAGTCAGATTCTGGATTCCAAGCTACGGGGCAATCAGTTGTACTACCTGGTCCATATATTGATCTTGGGAACTAGCCTCTCATGTTCATGCTCCTGCTCTTGTCAAGTCTTTTCACATGAAATACCCTGCCAGGCATGGTCGGGTCCCCCGGAGGGGTCCTTGAGGAGGGGGCACTGTCACGCTCGGCCTCCGGGAAGCTCCGGCGGTCCTCCTTGCGTGTTTGACTGATGGGTTGTCTGCTCGGCTGAGCCGTCCCCTCCTGCTGACGTCAGGACTTTGCTTCTTATTCTGGGCTTCCTGTTCCTTCGGTGCCCGTTTGTTTGTTCCTCTTCGTGGCTCCTGTGAGTACTCTGTTTTGCTCCTTAACCCTCAAACTGCCTGATAACCTGTTGCCAAACTCTGCAAGTACTGACTACGCTGTGTTAACCCTCAAACTGCCTGATAACCTGTTGCCAAACTCTGCAAGTACTGACTACACTGTGTTAACCCTCAAACTGCCTGATAACCTGTTGCCAAACTCTGCAAGTACTGATTACGCTGTGTTAACCCTCAAATTGCCTGATAACCTGTTGCCAAACTTTGCAAGTACTGAATACGCTGTGTTAACCCTTAAACTGCCTGACAACCTGTTGCCAAACTCTGCAAGTACTGACTATGCTGTGTTATCCCTTAAACTACCTGATAACCTGTTGCCAAACTCTGCAAGTACTGGCTACGTTGTTTTTAACCCTCAAACTACCTGATTACCTGTTGCCAAACTCTGCATTATTGACTTTGCTGTGTTTAATCCTCTGACTGCCTGATAACAAGTTGCTAACTCAGCATTAGTGACCACGCTGGTGATCAAACCTCAAATTGCCTGTTTTCAAGTTATCAACTCCTGTATTATTAACGGTTTATTGTTTAACCCTCCTTCTGTCTGAGTATAAGTTGTCTTTCCCTGCAACCCTGGTACTGTGGAGGACTATTCCTGAAACTGCCTGTATACAGTTCCCTATTCAGAAGTCTATCCGGCTGATATCTAGAATTCCATTACTCTTACCAGAGGACTCAGACCAACACTGCTCCACAGTGTGAGTACCTTGTTTTATTGAAGTTGTCGTGGGGTCACGTCCTGGATTAAACTCAAAGTGCAAGGGTGTTGTTTAAGTTCGTCCTAGCATTTGGGTCTTCTTCTGGACATTACCTAACCTGACATGAGCAAGCAGCTTGTGTAAATAATGGGGCAGCTGTATGACAGATACTAGAACAAATGTCCATATTCCCTGTTAGTGAGTGATGAGAAATCTCCTTCCTCTTTGCTTCCTACAACCACACTGCAAGACTTAGGAGCCGCTTTCCTTACCTTTCACTGTTACCTTTCTGATCCAGTGCCCGATGGGCCTTTGCTTTACTCACGGTTCATGTATGACGGTTCCTGCCATGCTTCATTTGTGTATCCACAATGCAAGACTCCAAGCTGCACAACTAACTCACTCATCATGATTAAAGATTCCGGCGCCCGGTAGGGCCTCTTTTCACTCACAGACTTACGTGGTAGCTGGTGCGGGACTTCACTTGCCTTGATTGTGGGTAGGGAGCTCACAAAATCCATGTGAAGAACTGCTGGGCAGCAATCATAACTTGTTAATGAAAGTAAACTTCCACCATTACGTGTTTCGCCCTCCCCCCTCAAGTGCTGGAATAGAGGCTTCCTCAGATGTGTGTAATTACTGTTGCTAATGCACTTTACAAACCTGTTGCAGTGATGTTTTGTTATATGCCCCTTGTGTGTTAAAGGGCTATACTGCTACATTTAGGGGCCCATTTATCAAGCTCCGGATGGAGCTTGAGGGCCCATGTTTCTGGCGAGCCTACAGGCTCGCCAGAAACAGCAGTTTTGAAGCAGTGGTCTAATAACCGCTGCTCCATAACCCTGTCCGCCTGCTCTGAGCAGACCGACACACATCGCAGAAAATCAACCCGATCGAGTACAATCGGGTTGATTGACACCTCCCTGCTGGCAGCCAATTGGCCGCGAATCTGCAGGGGCGGTGTTGCAAAAGAGCTGCTGGTGCAATGCTGAATACGGAGAGTGTATTGCTCTCCACATTCAGCGAGGTCTGGCGGACCTGATCCGCACTGTCGGATCAGGTCCGCCAGACCTTTGATAAATATCCCCCCATGTCTGTTGATAACATATTAATACATATTTACATATATTGAGTGACAAGTACCTATTATACAAATGTATCCAATGGCATGTTAAAAATAGATGATACTACAACAAAATTGTTACATATTGACTGAAAGAAAGTGGATACATAAATCCATATCTTTTTACATCGTTACAGCAATTAAATTTAAATGAAATTTTAGGCATATTAGCATCTCTCATTGTCTAACCTCTTACGGCTAGATTTGGAGTTTGGCGGTAGATGGGGTGCTAACGCTACGCGTGGTTTATGTCTAACGCACGGCATTGTTTGACTCCGGTATTTAGAGTTCCAACAATACCTTCTAACGATACTCCTAACGCATGTATTTCACACGCGGAATCCTGCCCGCGTTAGACAGTCTCCCATAGAGATCAATGGAAAAGCAAACAAACACGCTTTTTTCATCTAACACTCGATCTCGCGAGAAATACGCACAGCTCGGTCATATGACGCATACCACATCATGCACAACAATAACACGCCGCAAATGTCACAACAACAATCACTAAACAAAGCACAGAAGCATTACACATTCACAAGCGGGGGGAATTTTAATATAATAAAATACAGGGAATACGCATATACTTTAAGATGCGGAAATACGCAAAATAACAACAAGGAAAATAATAAAAAATACATACACTAGCAAAATAATCGCATTCAATATCACTATATATTAGGACAAACATACATATACAACACTTCACTAATACCACACCATCGCAAATTCACATTTAAACATAATACTATTGGTCAATGTTATAGAAAACGAGCACTATGACATCATCGCATTCTACACATTCCACAAATACTAACTCAAAATGAGCATGCGCAAATTCACACACCTAATACACATTGCACAAATACTAATTGCTAATAAAGCACACCTGAACTCAATTTACAACGCAAATCAGTACATCATTAAACATTTACACAGGGTATATAAGCACCACACAAGCATGGCTTCTTTGACTGTGTTGCTGGTGGGTCTTTGGAGATTGGAGGTTTAATATTAGAGAGTTTGTGCATTATTGTGAGTGAGTTAGTGTTAGTGTGAGAGAGTCAGTTGTTAGTGTTATCGTGAGTGAGTGGGAGTTAGTGGTAGTGGGAGAGAGTCAGTTAGTGGGAGCGTGAGTGAGTTAGTGGTAGTGGGAGTTAGTGAGAGTTAGTGGTAGTGTGATAGAGTCAGTTAGTGGGAGCGTGAGTTAGTGGGAGTTAGTGAGAGTTAGTGGTAGTGTGATCGAGTCAGTTAGTGGGAGTGGGAGTTAGTGGGAGTTAGTGAGAGTTAGTGGTAGTGTGAGTTAGTGAGAATTAGTAGTAGTGTGAGTTAGTGTGAATTAGCAGTAGTGTGAGTTAGCGAGCGAGTGCTTTTTCTGTACACTTAACACATTTACACGCAAACACATTCAATACATACATACACTTATCAATAACACTACATACACTCCATACCCTCTCATACTACACTCCATACCCCATTCCCTGTAGTCCCATTCCCTTTCATCCCATTTACTCTTATCCCATACCCCATCCCATACCCATCCCCTAGTTACATTTAGTTTACATATCCTCCTTTTAGTCTTCTTCTTCATTTTGTTCATTTAAATATTCCTTACCCTCTTTTATTTATATCCCTTTCACACTTTCAGCACTTTTTTTGGTCTTTTTAGTTCTTTATTTTGACCCCCTTTCATTTGATCACACTCACTTTTTGTTTGCTTAGTTGGGGTTTAGTTTAGGGAAGAGATGGAGGGCAGGCAGGGGAGAGGTAGAGGGGGGGAGGAGAGGGAGGGGGAGAGGAACAGGGCAGGAAGGGGGGCAGGAAGGGGGGCAGGAAGCGGGGGTGGAAGCGGTGGGTGGACCCAGCCACTTGGTTCAAGATGAACAAGTGGCTGGGCCCAGTGGCGGACAGAGTAGGGCTTCACAGTCCGGGAAACAGAGGGCATCGTCACAGGGGAAGGCCAAGGCGACTAGGGAGGCGAGGTTTTCGATGGAGGAGAAGGAGGCCCTCGTCGAAGCCTATATGGCCAGGTATAGGAGGCTGCAGCATCAGAAGACCACCCCGACTGAGAAGAGGAAGCTCTGGCATGAGATAAGGAATGCAGTCAATGCAGTGGGTGGCCGGAACAGAGATATGGACTCTATTAAACATCGATACCGGGACTGCAAGATGGATCTTAAGAAAAAGTTAAGCCTGGAGGCCCGACATTTCGCAGGAACCGGTGGCGGCCCTGCACTGGAAATCGATTACTGCAGATGGGAGGAAATGTTGCGTCCCAGCATCTCCGAGGTGGATATAGTCGTTATCGGAGGAATTGATACCGGGAACTTGCCATTCTCATCTGACGGTAAGCTCATTTAAGAATAAATTCACATACGAATGTATTTCAAGGGACACTATACGCAAACCTTTACTTTCATGATTAAGGTAGAGAATACAATTTTAAACAACATTCCAATTTACTTATATTACCTAATTTGATTCATTCTTTAGATATACTTTAATGAAGAAATAACCATGCACACGGTGAACCAATCACAGGAGGCAGCTATATTCAGCTACCAATCAGCATCTTCTAAGCATATCTAGATATGCTTTTCAGCAAAGAATATCCAGAGAATGAAGCTAATTAGATAAGAAAAGTACATTAGAAAGTTGATTATAATTGTATGCTTCGAAATCATGAAAGATAAAACATTGGGTTTCATGTCCCTTTAAGGATCAGATTAATGCTATAACGTTGTTTACACGCATTCACAATTACTTTGCGGTTACATCAGTATCTAGGCTATAGGTTAGGTGTGCATTTAAACAGACTGAAAACAAACGCTAAAACATTCAGATTGACCACAGATATCACAAACACGGTTTAGAAAATGCGGAAATCGTATTGATTGTTAGATTTCAAAGTGGATTAATGAGGCTGCATTTGTAATTGTATCGTAAGCTAAATCATTTAAAGCTTTATTTGGAAATATGCTAATATATACATTTATTTCTTTTTCAAATATACAGAGTCTGGGGAGGAGGCAGCACAGCAAATACAGGCTCCTCATTTTCCCTGGGATGAGAGTGGTGGGGATGAATATCCACCTCGGAGGGAAGATGCCCTCCGTGATGAAGAGGCCCCGGAACCAGAGGAAGAGGCCCCGGAACCAGAGGAAGAGGCCCCGGAACCAGAGGAAGAGGCCGCGGAACCAGAGGCCCCTCAAGGACCCGCACCCTGCTGTGCACGGGCACCCCTCCATGCACGGGCACCCCGCCAAGCACAACAAGAGGAAATAGCGGAGGTGCGGGTTCTACTAGACTACATAGACCAGATGCGTAACTCCCGGATACAAAATATAGAAGGCCGAAGAAGAATAATTGAAGAGCTCAGTGGCATTCGAGAAGGCCAAACCCAAATCATACACCTCCTTACTAGAATCGAAGAAGGCCAAAACAGAAACTTTAATCTCCAACAAGAGATGTTTAATTTCTTCCGGGAGGCGCATGCTGGTCTGCCTCCTGGTCCGCCTCCTGCTGCTGGGCCTCCTGCTGCTGGGCCTCCTGCTGCTGGACCTCCTGCTGCTGGACCTCCTGCTGCCGGGCCTCCTGCTGCCGGGCCTTCTGCTATCGGGCCATCTTCTCCTGTTGGGCCATCTTCTCCTGTCTGGCCATCTTCTCCTGTCGGGCCATCTTCTCCTGTCGGGCCATCTTCTCCTGCCGGGCCATCTTCTCCTGCCGGGCCATCTTCTCCTGCCGGGCCATCTTCTCCTGCCGGCCCATCTTCTCCTGCCGGCCCATCTCCTCCTGCTGGCCCATCTCCTCCTCCTCACCTTGGTCGTCCCAGTACTCTTCCTTCCACTCTTCCCACAACATCTCCAAGGAGAACTCGTCTGAGTCGGCAGTTGCCCCTCCCAGAGCCTCAGCCCCGTGGGAAGAGGGGAAGGAAGAGGAAGTAAGTATTTGTTTTCATGTTTAATGTTTTTGGTATTTAATGTGTAATGGATAGGTATGTGATGATGTGGTTTTCATACACTTGTGGACCACACTCTGTATATAATCTACTTCTATGGGACCGGGTCCATGGAGGCAGACTGTTTGCAGAGTGTGGGTTATAAGTGTGTGAAAACCACATCATCACATACCTATCCTTGTTCATGATATTGATTGGTTTCTGTGATGTCCAAACTGTTTCCCGAATCACAAACAAAATTACCATTACAATTATCCATGATGGCATATTACTGTTTGAATGCCAATAACACGGCTTAAAGGGACAGTCAGAACATTATTTATTACAAAGAAAACACTGTATTACGCATTATCAAGTTGGAAACAACAAAACATGGAGAAATACGTGTGACTTATGTGCTTACCCTTGTATCTATGCCTATGAAAAATGACCACTTATTTGTTGTTCTGACATAACAACATTTTACACAATCAATGATCAATACATGGTAAAAATGCTGTATGAGCTCAAGGTTTTAGATATACAAATGCTATCCAAATGCCCTCTAGTGGTCAAATTGCATAATGATTACATGCACTCTTCAAGCTCTAAGAAATGAGCACACAAACCTCATAGGTTTAGCTAGCAAATTAAAATAAACACAGACAAATGATTAATTGGTGAGAAACCTTTGATATCATTGATATTACAAAATTGAATTTTTTAATAATGCTAAACATTATTTGTTTGCTAAACTGTCCCTTTAACAAAATTACATATGCTAACATAGAATATTTGCAGATTGTTGGTATATCTACATGTACTTAGTCAAACAAAATATATTGAAAACTGATTTATATTGACGTGTTAAATAAAGTCTATTTTCTTAAAGAGACATTATTGTGTTAATTTCTTTTTACAAAGACATTTCTTTTAACAATGAATATGGTTTAAAGTCCTTTTAGGAGTGGAGGGGAAAAATATGCTAACAATAATATATTTGGAGATTAACCAATGTGGAACTCATACATGATACAAAAATAAACATTTGCATTAAAGGGACAGTATACTATATTTTTAACAGAACTGCATGTAATAGACACTACTAGAAACAACAAGATTAACATATACTGATATCAATATTACAAAGCTTTAAACACTTTCGCAGAAAATCGGGTTATCTCTATTGAAAATATAGATGAATCCCCATTACAACCGTAAAACAAGACAATACTACATCATTAACATATGAAAAGACCCTTTACACAAACAGGAGAAAGCTGGAGATGGTACTCACATGAAACTTTGAGGCTTGGCGAGGAGTCTGAAAATTACTTACATTTTATTTGAACAGAAGCAAAATGAGACGTGTATTTGGAAAACAATGGACTATCTAACTAGAGACCAAATAAAATATTTTGATTTATAATGTGAGTGTCTAATGAACCTTTAATAAAATATACGACGAAAATAAATTTAGAAGAAGTCGGCATCATATATTTAGCATATGATAAAGATAAATGCATATTGATTACTTTATTCTAACACAATAGCGCATATTTATGAATTAGATATCTTTAACATTAAACACAACAGTCATTTTTCATAAAAAGGAGCATATTGTTGACAAACATATTAAACAACATGGACTATAGAGATTTGCACTTGCCTCGAAATATCTTATGCATGAAAACATTTTGCTTTTATTCGTTTATTCAACCAGACATCCAGCAAAAGAGAATGTGGTGGTCTTTATCAGCTATGGGTCAACAATGTAACATGATGCAAAAAATCATTATTCGCCATGTTTTAAACTTGTCTTCTCATTCACAAACGTGTTTAACGTGCACAAACAAATATTGCGGGAATACGTAATACAATCAGGCTTTTTTTACCTTTGCATGTGACGTCTTAATTAACATGGCGCTTCCTTGATCACGTAAGAACGCAATCCAATAAAAGGCGCATTCTTGATCACGTAAGAACGCAAACCAAAAAAAGGCGCATCCTTGATCGCGTCAAAACGCCATCCAATAAAAGGTGCATCCTTGATCGCGTAAAAACGTCAGTCAATACAAGGAATCATTGGACAGCCTGGCAGGTGACGTCTTAAGCAACATGGCGCATCCGAGATCGCTGAAAAACCGCAGCCAATACAAGGACTCAGTTGACAGCTTGGCATATCAATAAGAAACGTATTTATATTTTAGTAACTAGTATGTGTCTAGATTGCTATCTAGGAATGTCACGAAATCATGATTCATCTTTTCGGACTTGACTGTCCCTTGAACTATAGCTATGGTGTATATCTTTAACATTTAAAAGATACACATGAGAAATACATATGCCATTGATGTTTTAAGATATGTTTAGATTGTTTTGGAATAACAATAATGACACATGTATTGATCAAACGTGTCATTTATTCAAGTTGAAATATGGTCAGCTTACCTATAGCCATATATGGGAGAAGTATTTTTTTTAAAAATATTTGGGAAAAAATATTCCTCATCTAAAATATGCGCATTACACACAGAGATTGATTTGGTTACACTTTTACAATAAGATAGAATTGAAAATGAAATACATGTGCTGTCAACATTACAATAAGCTTGTTTATTAAAGGGACATTATACACTCATTTTTTCTTTGCATAAATGTTTTGTAGATAATCTATTTATATAGCCCATAAAGGTTTTTTTTTTAAATTAATGTATAGTTTTTCTTATTTTTAAATAACATTGCTCTGATTTTCAGATTCCTAACCAAGCCCCAAAGTTTTATGTGAATACGCTCGACTACCTACTCCAGCTTGCTCCTGTTTGTGTAAAGGGTCTTTTCATATGCAAAAGAAGGGGGAGGGGGGGAGTGTCTTATTTGCCACTTGCAGTGGGCTTTCCAACTACCTTTTCAACAGAGCCAAACTGACAGCTTCTAAGTAAGTTTTTAAACAGTTTTATACTGGATTTTTATTTCAGTATCTGTGCATATTATTCTTTATAGTAGTGTCTATTACATGCAGTTATATGAAAATGAGTGTATACTGTCCCTTTAATTAGATTATATGTCCTTGTTCATGTAAAAAGGACAAAAACGCTTTAGAAATGGAAATCCATTCATTAACAATTGTGCTCACCATCACTTAAAGGGACATGATTTTTATTTTTAAAAAGAGGATACACAGAGACAATACTATTTCAATAAAATGAACACTTTACAGGGATTATATCATTGTATCAATCCTCTGATCATTTGTTAAAGGTGCATCAATTCATGCAGAGTTTATAAATATACACATGGATGTGAAATTTGAAATATACATATATACACAAATAACAATCTATATATACATATATAAAAGAATTACTATGCTAATCATAATCATGCAATGATAAAGCTTTGAGAAAAATATATAAAGACAAATAATAAAATTACATTGGAGATGTTAATCTTAAAGTCATTTACAATTGTATTACATATATGATTCTGGAAAAACCATTATTTTGGTAGGTCCTTTAAGGATCAACCCGATAAACTAGAGCTTTCAATCAATAAAATGAATAAGGAGGACAAAGAATCATGCAATGACGTGTCTTTTATTAGTATGTCAGAAAACATCAACAACGTTTATAAATAATCTTGTAAAAATAAGGAAAATTTGAGCCATATGACAAGGTAACAGAGTGCATCACAGTCCATGAAGAGAGTTGCCAAGAGCCAGCTTAGCCCCATTGGAGCCATATGACAAGGTAACAGAGTGCATCACAGTCCATGAAGAGAGTTGCCAAGGGCCAGCATAGCCCCATTGGAGCCATATGACAAGGTAACAGAGTGCATCACAGTCCATGAAGAGAGTTGGCAAGGATCAACATAGCCCCATTGGAGCCATATGACAAGGTAACAGAGTGCATCACAGTCCATGAAGAGAGTTGGCAAGGGCCAGCATATCCCCATTGGAGCCATATGACAAGGTAACAGAGTGCATCACAGTCCATGCAGAGAGTTGCCAAGGGCCAGCATAGCCCCATTGTAGATATATGACAAGGTAACAGAGTGCATCACAGTCCATGAAGAGAGTTGGCAAGGGCCAGCATAGCCCCATAGGAGCCATATGACATGGTAACAGAGTGCATCACAGTCCATGAAGAGAGTTGGCAAGGGCCAGCATAGCCCCATTGGAGCCATATGACAAGGTAACAGAGTGCATCACAGTCCATGAAGAGAGTTGCCAAGGGCCAGCATAGCCCCATTGTAGATATATGACAAGGTAACAGAGTGCATCACAGTCCATGAAGAGAGTTGGCAAGGGCCAGCATAGCCTCATTGGAGCCATATGACAAGGTAACAGAGTGCATCACAGTCCATGAAGAGAGTTGGCAAGGGCCAGCATAGCCCCATTGGAGCCATATGACAAGGTAACAGAGTGCATCACAGTCCATGAAGAGAGTTGCCAAGGGCCAGCATAGCCCCATGTAGATATATGACAAGGTAACAGAGTGCATCACAGTCCATGAAGAGAGTTGCCAAGGGCCAGCATAGCCCCATTGTAGATATATGACAAGGTAAAAGAGTGCAACAGGCACAACAATAAACAGAAAAAAAGGCCAAATGGCAACCATGAAAAAAACATCAACATGTGGACGGAGGATTCTTATCTGCGCCCTTGGAGCATCTCCAGATCCTCCACTTACTGGTCATCCCCTTCATCGTCCTGTGCATGTCCAGCTCCAGACTCAGGCATTGAATTTAATCGCATGATCTGCCGCAGAGTCAAATGCTGATCCTGGAGCTGGGCCTGCATGGTGTCGTTCATCCCTCTCAGGACAGCTGCGTTCCTCAACACGGCCTGCTCTACACGTGCTATACCTTCTAGCATGAGCCATGTTGAGTCACAGCCTAAAATAAAGAATAAATAAAATATTAAGGATAATTACACAACAGAAGAAAAAATAAGCAAAGATACATTGTCATCATAAAGACAAATCATTCTTTACATCAATTTGTTGAAATTGATTCTTTACACATTAAATATGTTATTCAGACAGACCAAAATCATTAAAGGGACAGTTTACTCAAACACGTTGTCCCCTTTAATTGGTTTTCGATGATCCACTTATACAGCTTGAGTGTATAAAATCTTGTTAAAGGATTTACATTGTACTTACATTAGCAATTTAAATATTTTAATTATACTGTGGTAGGCACACCTATCCTTAAAAATGTTGGCGTTGAGGACAAGCTGTGTAAACATAGCAACCTGAAGAAATTACATTCCCACTTGGTTAGACAAGAGATAATGTATCAACATTTGTACATAAATTGTTGGATCCAAGTAGTGGTGATTGGTATATGTAGTGATATCAAATTAAAGGGACACTGAACCTAAATATTTAATTGACTGATTCAGATAGAGCATGACATTACAAATAATAAAAAATTACACATTTTCTTTAAATGTTAGAATTCTCTAGCTAGATTTTGAATGCAAGAATGTAGGTTTATAGGGCAGGCCATATTTGTTTATCAACTTTGGTTGTCCCTGCTGATTGATGGATACATTCATCCAACAATAAAGAAATGATGTCCAGACTTATTTTCGATTTAAAATTAATTCTAGGCATGTCTTTGTTTCAATAAAGATAGCAAGAGAATGAAGAATAATTCCTAAGAGTAGTAAATTATAAATTTGATTAACATTGTATGCTCTATTTGAATCACAATAGAAACAATTTGCCTTCAGTGTACCTTTAAGTATCTTATAATGTGGATTTTGAATGATACTTACAGCTGTGCCTGGGAAGGACAATCCGACACCCAGGACAATGAAGGTTGAGACAGGGGGGAGGGATGGGATTGTGTTGGGGAGGGATGGGATTGTGTTGGGGAGGGATGGGATTGGGTTGAGGATGGATGAGCTGCTGCTCTGGGGTAGGCCGTACAGCTGGGGAGTGGTGAGTTGGGGTCTGGGCAGCTGGGGTAGCTGTACGGGCCAAAATACGGGGAGAGCGGCGAAGGGGGACGAAGTGGCGTTTTTTGGGAGGGACAGGATAGGAAAAATGGGAAGAGCCGGCAGGGGTCTGGGCAGGGGGCTGGGCAGGGGTCTTAGCCTAGGCAGGGGTCTGGGCCTGGGCAGGGGTCTGGGCCTGGGCAGGGGTCTGGCCCTGGGCCTGGGCAGGGGTCTGTGACTGGGCAGGGGACTGGGCAGTGGCGGAAAACAGATGGCCAGAGGTGGAGGATCCATATGAAATAAATAATACAAATATATTAACATCTCATACATCATGAAATCAAATCAACGCATTTCAAATTGATTATGTTTTCAATATACTTAGAAGTGTGTTTGAATTTCTAAACAATTATGACATGAGGATATGGTATGCATATAGGCACTCAGATGAATATCAATGACTGTCTGTACAATTATAAAATTATTATTGTGGTTTGGCCTGGAATATGCATGTGACATAATGATGGCATGAATTAGAAATTAAAAAAAAACAAAAAAAAAAAACAATCCAAGCATATTTTCATGCTGCCTGAAATAGAAAGGGGGCAGTAGTGTATTTGAACAGACAAATAATATTCCCTTTTAAAGTGCAAAAGCTGTAGACTTTGAATGTCTTCAATAAAATGATTTCCAATAAAGCAACATGTTGGAAACATGATAGATATATTTCACATACCATCAGACTTCAGGGGAGCCTCTTCCTCCTCCGTCCCACATGTTAAATCAATCTCTGTAAAACATAACATGTTGTTTACACGTTAAGATAAGATATTATAACATATGTTACTGTTGCTCAAAGACACACATCAATGTTACATTAAAGATATACACACCCAAAGTTATGATTTACATCATTTTGATGGAGCATACAAATGACATTAGATTTGTTATTCTCAATGATTCAGATTTTAGATTTATTGTTTGTATTAATTTTAACATCATAAAAGCATAGTACATAGAACATTTAAGATTTCTCATGTGTGTATCACTTGATGACTGTTGTAAAAAATGAACATGGAAACAAACATATGCTATACATCTTCTGAATAACAAAGGTGTAGACTAAGAAAGTTTTAATTATTAAGCTTTCAATATTCCAAGAAAATTAATATATAATCAGAGGAGTAAATGATATGTCTGTTTCAAATGTTATGCTTCATCAGAATCATGATCATAATATTGATTACCAATACACCTTCAATGACATATAAATGAGTCAATGGACTTACCAAAAGACCGCAAAGGCAGCTCTGTGTCAGTGCTGGATTCCTCTGGGCTCCCCACAACAACTCTCTCTATGAATGATATAGATATATATTATTGAATACATTTGGGATAGCACTAAATCACATCTGTAGTGATTTTTAAGAATAATCAACTTGAAAATGTGAAGAATACAGCAGTCATTATCCAAAAAAATGCTTGATTGAATCAAGGGGATTCTGTAAAAAATGATGTATTGAACATATGTTTAATTTCTGACTATATTATGCATCAAACTCATCACATACGATGCTATTGCATATCTAAATATACCCATTGATCAACGTTCTTAAAAGAATACACACAAACCACATTTTGAATAACAGCTGTTGACAAATATAAACAAAGACATGTGGCACATCGAGCCATTTGTGCAATGTACAGTAATCTTGTTTAGGACACAACACATATTGATCACAATACCAAACCAAATTGATTAGTACAAATATGTAATCATGGTGCTGTTAGAGTATGCTTATATCTATAAAGTAACTCCAACAGTGAATATGTGAATTATATATCAAAATTGTCTAATCCAAAGAATGTAAAGATTAATTAATCTATTTTTTATTAAAGGGACACTGACATGATTTATTTCAATCATTGATTTCACTGTTCAAACTGTTCCAAATGATTTAACATTGACTCCTATTATAATTTGAATGTTGCTACATTTTAATCTTAAAGGCAGATAAGCAATATTGGATTCAATAAATATTGTTTGTTGAAGGTATCCACCAATCATCACTAAAAACCCAGGTTGGTCAACCAAAATTGAGCTGCAGATAAACGTACATTCTTGATTTTAAAATACATTTAGCAATAGAATATTTCACATATGATTATAGTATTATATTTAAATGTTGATTAATATTGCATGCTCTATCTGAATGACAACATTAATAATTTTAGCTCAGTGTCCCTTTAATATAAAAATATATTGATTTGACAATGTTGGTGTTAATGAATTCTCTACTCCATATGTTGATGTAATGAATGGGATTGAGCATGCAATTCCAATCTAATATGTTATTTAAGGATATCCTAAGAATTATTTAATTTCCATCTATTAAAGGGACATGAAGCTCTAAATGTGTAATTGTATACTTTTTGAAACTATGTACTACTGTTATCTGAACACATGATTTTAACTTTTGTCAAAATGCAAATTTATGCATAAAAAAACAGCCGGATAATACCAGTAATGCATTGTTTAACCTAAACCAAAATCCTTTTTTTTTTTAAAAAAGAACTAAAACAATAGACTGAATCAATGTAGCTCATAAAATGTTTAAACAAAACAATAAAATCATGTTTAAAAATCAATCTATGTAAAATTTAGTTGGCATGTCCCTTAAATGACGTGATCAATTTCAAAAATGGAATCTATATTTTTAAAATCAAAACATATGCAAAAGTGTGTGTATTTTTAAAAAATGTATACAAATAAGATTAAGCAATACACAAGGGAAGAATATAAATTGGACATTCAAAGAATCTTACATTAAAATTAAGACATCCAGAAGAGATGGGATATCTTAAATTCCAAACAAAATCAGAGTAGTCTTACAATGTAATCCTATATTTTTGTTTTATTTATTCTTATTTGCAAATATTTTAAAAATCCATTTTGCAGATACATATATATATTGAACAATGTGGATTTAGTATGTAATGTTCTGTCCATGTTTCTAAGACAAATGTCAATTAAAATGAGACATACCATACTGTGAAAAGCCCTGGCTTAAGGATACAGCACCAACATCCAGATCTGTAATATATTAAATGAGGATTGGATATCATTAATACAAATCATAACACACTCCAAAAAGAGTAGCAGCAAACAATTGTGTTTATTGGGTACAACACAGCATTAACAGCAACGTTTCGGTATTGCTACCTTATTCATGCTAAACATCATACTGCAATGATTCTATTTAAACCTAAACACCACTAGGTGGCGCTGCAGGTTCAACTTCCTATTAACTCTTTACATCAACAATATTTTATACATCAAAAAAACATTAAAAAACTCTATAATATATTAATTATAATTAAATTACAAAAACAAATATTTATAGAATCATGTTATTTTCTCAAATACAGATTAATTTATGAAAAAATACAAAATTAATTCATAAAAAATTATTAAAGAAAGACAGACATATCAAGATCTTTATTTAACCCATTCGGTTCCATAGTGCCTAATTTCCAAATCCAGAAACTTTCTCTCTGTTTAAGGAGAAGTTCTCTATTCCCTAACCTTCTTGGTATTTCTATTTTCTCAATAATTTGAAAGCGCAATTGCCCAATTGAATGGCCCATTTCTACAAAATGTTGTGCTACTGGCGCTTTAAAATTCTTAATTCGAATAGAGCTTTTATGTTCAATTATCCTATCTTTGATAGTTCTGGTCGTCTCTCCGACGTAGCCACGCCCACAGGGGCATTTAATTAAATAAACCACATAAGTGGTTAAGCAAGTATGAAAGCCATTAATTTTAAACTTTTTTCCAGTAATTGGATGCACAAATGTGGGCCCTTTAATCATGTTGTTACAACAAGAGCATCCCAAACAGGGATAACTCCCTTCATTCTTACTTTTAATGAATTTTTGTGTTGACTTAATATTTGTCCCTATATCTGCTCTAACTAATTGTTGTTTCAAATTAAAACTCTGTTTATACGCTGGCATGGGTAAGTTCTTAAATTCTTTAATTTGGGGGTTACATTCAGAGAGTATAGACCAATGTTTTCTCAGGATATATTGGATTTGGTTAGACTGGGAATTAAATTCAGATACAAATATGAGGCGATCCTCTTTATTATTTTCCTTCTGTTTAGTTTTAAGTAAACTTTCTCTAGGAACAGAAAGTGCATGATTAATTTCATCTTCTAATATATCGGATGGGTATCCTCTTTTAGAAAATCTGTCTGCCATTTCTATCATTCTTTTTCTTACTAGATTTTCATCAGTAATAATTCTGCGGGCTCGTAAGAACTGACTACGGGGAAGTGCCTTCAGGAGGGATCCAGGATGGGCACTATCAAAGTGCAATAAACTATTCCTGTCTGTTTCTTTTCTAAATAAGTCAACGGTATGGCGCCTGCTGGTGGCGCTATATCGATGATATCTTTGGGATATGGTGGGGCGACGTTGGATCCCTACTTGAATTTGTGGAGGATATAAATGTAGCATCTGGCCACATAAAATTTAAGCTAACTTGGAGTGAGAGTAATATTGCTTTTCTTGACACTAGGATTATCAAGGAAGGAAGAGAGTTGAAGGTTGACTTATTTAGAAAAGAAACAGACAGGAATAGTTTATTGCACTTTGATAGTGCCCATCCTGGATCCCTCCTGAAGGCACTTCCCCGTAGTCAGTTCTTACGAGCCCGCAGAATTATTACTGATGAAAATCTAGTAAGAAAAAGAATGATAGAAATGGCAGACAGATTTTCTAAAAGAGGATACCCATCCGATATATTAGAAGATGAAATTAATCATGCACTTTCTGTTCCTAGAGAAAGTTTACTTAAAACTAAACAGAAGGAAAATAATAAAGAGGATCGCCTCATATTTGTATCTGAATTTAATTCCCAGTCTAACCAAATCCAATATATCCTGAGAAAACATTGGTCTATACTCTCTGAATGTAACCCCCAAATTAAAGAATTTAAGAACTTACCCATGCCAGCGTATAAACAGAGTTTTAATTTGAAACAACAATTAGTTAGAGCAGATATAGGGACAAATATTAAGTCAACACAAAAATTCATTAAAAGTAAGAATGAAGGGAGTTATCCCTGTTTGGGATGCTCTTGTTGTAACAACATGATTAAAGGGCCCACATTTGTGCATCCAATTACTGGAAAAAAGTTTAAAATTAATGGCTTTCATACTTGCTTAACCACTTATGTGGTTTATTTAATTAAATGCCCCTGTGGGCGTGGCTACGTCGGAGAGACGACCAGAACTATCAAAGATAGGATAATTGAACATAAAAGCTCTATTCGAATTAAGAATTTTAAAGCGCCAGTAGCACAACATTTTGTAGAAATGGGCCATTCAATTGGGCAATTGCGCTTTCAAATTATTGAGAAAATAGAAATACCAAGAAGGTTAGGGAATAGAGAACTTCTCCTTAAACAGAGAGAAAGTTTCTGGATTTGGAAATTAGGCACTATGGAACCGAATGGGTTAAATAAAGATCTTGATATGTCTGTCTTTCTTTAATAATTTTTTATGAATTAATTTTGTATTTTTTCATAAATTAATCTGTATTTGAGAAAATAACATGATTCTATAAATATTTGTTTTTGTAATTTAATTATAATTAATATATTATAGAGTTTTTTAATGTTTTTTGATGTATAAAATATTGTTGATGTAAAGAGTTAATAGGAAGTTGAACCTGCAGCGCCACCTAGTGGTGTTTAGGTTTAAATAGAATCATTGCAGTATGATGTTTAGCATGAATAAGGTAGCAATACCGAAACGTTGCTGTTAATGCTGTGTTGTACCCAATAAACACAATTGTTTGCTGCTACTCTTTTTGGAGTGTGTTTGGATATTACTTTAGAGACTGGAGTGGGTCTCTTGAGTGGCTGGCACAGGGACCGTTGTGTGCTGAGTCAATTGACTTTGTATTAATACAAATCATGCCATGTTTAAAATCTTTACATTATTAGCAAAACAATTAAAAACTATTAATCCTTCGGTAGTCCCATAAGTTAATTGTTTCCTCAATTAAATTCATGATAAATATATCCTGTACTCTTATTTTCAATCAGTTGTGTTGTTTACTGTAGCTTTAATTATTTTTTTGTGGTATTTCAGTCTCATCAATTGATGGGCATATGTTATAATTTATTTGGATTCTGTTTTTTTTTTATTATGTATAATATTGAAAATAAGAATACTGTATTCTTCACATATATAATTCACATTTCATTTTGACCAACATGTGTCAAGCAATGCCACTTACAGCAAACCCATGTTAACGTGTATGCGCAATTCCATTTTCGCGATCATTGCGCAATGATTCCAAGCGGAATTACGCATCCGTCATTTGACCAACATGTGTCAAGCAATGCCACTTACAGCAAACCCATGTTAACGTGTATGCGCAATTCCATTTTCGCGATCATTGCGCAATGATTCCAATCGGAATTACGCATCCGTCATTTGACCAACATGTGTAAAGCAATGCCACTTACAGCAAACCCATGTTAACGTGTATGCGCAATTCCATTTTCGCTCTGTGACGCATATTCTGTAGAGCGCAATAAACATCATTCCTATTTCATGTGTCACTAATCTAAAATCAGATATCTAAACATCATATGTAGTGTATGTTGTGAGATCTGTATAGGTTTAGTATCTGACTATATACACATTTTAAAAAAAATAATCAAATATTAAGATATTATATGAAGATGGATAGTTACCTGGTTCAAATTCTCCATCAGCTCCTCCCAGGCCACCGAACGGAGAAGCAGCTGCCCTGGCCCCCGCATCAGGACTTTCAAATCCCACAGCTGGGAGGGAAGAAGAGGAGGCCGAGGATGGCGAGGATTTAAATCTTTTGGGGACCCGGAGATTGAGGAGCTCGCATAAAGTCACCTCATAAGGGAGTAGGTATAGTTTCCGTGGGGCCTTTCTTTGGCCCCCTCTTTTACGGGCTTGTACCCAGTCCCTTATGAGGTTGACTTTTTTTGTCAAGTGCAACCTCATATCTCCGAATCTCCTCATGATTTGATCCTGGCTCCTCTGGACGCCACACACCAATTTAACCGTATTGGTGATAGTCTCCCAGAGGGCCTTCTTAACAGGCGCATCTGTCGACCTCCTCTTGTTCCCAAACAGCTGGGGATAAAAGTCCTTGACGGCGTGGACCAGTGCAGCGCTCTCCTGCTTGGTGAACCTGGGAGGTTTCATGCCTGCTGGGTTGTAGAATAATCTAATAATTATAATAATAATAATATATATATACGCCTGCAGGCATTAGAGAACTGACAAAGATGGCAACGTGTAATGGACTTTTATATGGTGAAGTAAACATGAGATGCACCATGGGACAAGTTATCTGTACATCTGATTGGATAAAAGTTGGAAATATTGTTAGAATGTCTGTGAGACCATCCTGACTCAAGTTGTGTTTGTGTGATGAACTCTGATTGGCCATTCCTTAATGTTTCATATCTTAGCAACCTCCATACACATACCTCCTGGTGGTGCTGTTACTTTATTTTTCATGTAGAAGTATTTGTAACTCATGGGCCTGTCATGCGGATATGTGTGACGCCGATTTAATATCCATGATCCGTTAAATATTAATGTTTAAATTCTCTTTAAAATCTAATACTGTCACATTATTAAATGTTGTCGACATTTTTCGGTTTAATAACGGTCTGTTTCTTTAATACAAATACACATTTAATATTGTATGTCTTTATTGTTCATAAAATCAATTTGTTGACTTATTGTGAAGTATTGACATTGCTCTATTAAATGTATTTATAATGCACATTGATTGTGTGCTATTGCGTGACATTAGACTCTAATGTTTAAAGATGCAAATCTGGTGTTTCAAGATCCGTTTCCCACGCCACATTTCTGAATGTTCAAATTCAGGTTATAATGTCAGTAACTTGGATAATCTGTTTATAGATGTTAAACTACAGGTTTGTTTGTTATTAGTAAATAAACCTCGAGCTTGTATTTGTCTGAACTGCTCATATATGTTATTGTGCAATGGCGTCTTTATTTTTAAACAGACATTACAAACAAACAATTGTATCAAATGATCTGTAGAGATAGAAAATTGTTTAGACTTTAAAATGAAAAGCAATTTATCTTTGTATTTAGATATCCTCAACATAAGACATTTAAATGCACATGGTTGAGCCAATCACATAAGGCATCTCTGTGCATCCACCAATCTTCATCTACTGAGCCTATCTCGATATGCTTTTCAAGCAAAGTATGTCAAGATAAGAAGAGAAGTAAATACACTCTTTAAATCTCTTAAAGGGACACTGTCCAAACAAATGTAGCGTTCGTGATTCCGATTGAGCATGAAATGTTAAGCAGCTTTATAATTTACTCCAATTCTCAAATGTTAAGAATTATCTTGTTATCTTTCTTTGCAAATCAATAATGATATTTTAGATTAGGGACAATTTTGGCAAAAACCTGGGTTGTCCTTGATGATTGTTGGATAAATTAATCCACCCAAAACAAAATAAATTCTGTCCAGAATACTGAAGCCAATAAATTATCAATTTAATGCCTTATTTTTAAAGTAACGATAGCAACATCACGAGGAACATTGATAATATGAGTCAATTTTTAAAGTTGCTTAAAATAGAATACTTGTTCTGAATGTATAAATCATTAATTTTTTAACTGTCTCCCTTTAAGTATATTTTGAGTTCATGTTCCTTTAAGGAGACATTTCACAATAATGCTTGAAAAATCATAAACCTAGGCACCTTCCTTTTTCAAAATTAGTATAACATATGAGTAAAGCATATTTAGATTAAATTCTGGATTGTTTTACACACTGACTGAAATATATATTGTAATGGATGTATTTCGCAGTCTTCAGCTTCGAGGGACATTAAGCTGTATGTTATTTATGCATTTTGGATAAGATTATAATATTTGAACAATTGAATATGTTTTGTTATTCAATCATTAGATTGTAATTATATATAATCTTGGATTAAATACATATCTACATAGGCTATTTTGATGCTGATTGTTGGTTGCACATAGATGCCTTATGTGATTGACTAAGATATGTGCATTGATGTATCTTTTTCTAAGTATATTTCAAGACTGAATGTAATTCTATAGTACTTTATACATATGTTTAAATTCTTTAATTATTTTTATAAATTCAAGACACAATATACTTTGTGAATGTCCCTTTAAGGACAAAAACATTCGGAATGTTGATTTAACATTGTCGAAAGAAACTAAAGGGGAATGAAAATTATACATAGATATGTGATGTCTAACCCAAGAGGTAAGATTTTAATAAATACATAACATTAATAACTATAATTAAATGTCCCTTTAAATGACTCCACTAGAAAATAAAATCTATTAACATGGCATCCAATGACTAGCTTGTGCAAAATATGAAGTTAAATGACCTACCATGTATAAATTTAATTAAATAATGTTTTTAGATACCTAAGGAAGATACAAGATCTTATAAAATTAATTTTACATTCAACAACACTGTCACTTTAATGTAAGTGAACCACTTCCCTTCTTAAAAGTGAAACCAAAAACATTTTTTGTCAAATTCTGACTACATATCCGAAATTATTTTAACATCGAAGAATTTCACAAGAAAAGCATCGATGGATCTCACTCCCCAATTTTTTTAAAAAAGATAGTTTAATTTAATATTCTCTGAATCAGTGGATTTGCTAAAATTAATGTCTAATTTGATCTTGTGCATGTGCTTGTCAAATAGACAACTACAAGTCATGGGAGTCAAATTGTTTTTTATTGACAGATTATATGGATATTTATTATAATCTGTTCAAAAGAGGGTATTTAATAATCAAATGTGGATTATTACCATTTAAAAATAATTTAATTTTTTAACAAAAAAAAAAATATATATATATATTCCGGGAAGTCATCAGATGACAATCTGAAATGAAAAAACACAATTTAAATAAGTTAATACACACGTTTTAAAATATTCATAAAATACATTTACAATCATCTTGTGTCTATGCTCTAACTTTGTGCATAATTTGATAAAGATATTTATAATTTGATTTTTTTTATTAAAAACCAAACAAACCATACACCATTATATTGTGTAATAAAAATTAAATTTAAATATCATATTTTCTAATTATACATAATAATGTATATCAAATTTCAATAATAAATATATATGTATGCTGAACATAAATGTAATATGTCATGTCCATTCAAATACCTCTATATCAACTATAATATGTATTCCTTTTTCTGATTGTGATCCCTAAATATCTAATTATGAACTAAGTATGACTAATGTATGTAAGCTACTAATATTCGACATTCTTGCTGTGATTCTTAACTAGCATGCATTGGTAAACCAACCTGGATAATGCATGGTCTTTGAAAGTCAATTCAGGGGTAAACAGTTGATCTTCAATAGGTGTCTTATTCATCATTTCAAAAATAGAGGACTGTGAAATACCATCTAAAAATTAGAAAATAATCTAAGTGTCTGATTGTGATCCCTAAATATCTAATGATGACTAATGTATGTAAGCTACTAAGATTCAACATTCTTGCTGTGATTCTTAACTAGCATGCATTGGTAAACCAACCTGGATAATGCATGGTCTTTGAAAGTCAATTCAGGGGTAAACAGTTGATCTTCAATAGGTGTCTTATTCATCATTGCAAAAATAGGGGACTGTGAAATACTATCTAAAAATTAGAAAATAATCTAAGTGTCTCCAATAGGATACCTCCACAGCCTTATTCTATCAAATAGTTGGCACTTACCATGTGAACGTGTCTTTGTATGGTTTTCAAGGTCAGCAGATTTGAAAGATAATGCCAGACATGATCCCATTGGTATTCTTCAATTTCAATCTTGTATTTTTCCACTGTCAGTCTGGGAATTCTTCACTGTCATTCTTTGAATTCTTCCCTTTCAGTCTTTACATGAAGTCATCTCCCTAATGGCATACATTTTTTAAAGAAAACTACTACTACAAGTGTGTGAATCAGTTCTGTAGCAATCTCCCCCCCCCCCCCCATTTCTGAATCAATTTCTGTCACTAGCTTACTAAGCGTGTGTAGCATCTTTTGTTATGTTCTATCAAGTGTGAAGATGAGTCATATTGAGCAGAACGAACCTCTAATGTGTGACATTGAACCAAAGTCCTGCTAGAGGATAGTTATGCTAGAGGATCCCTTTCTGAGTATTTACATTTTAAGTAATGTGTAAACTAAATACTAGTTTAGAAAATGTATGCCATATGATGTATTTGTGTACAATTCATGCCAGCAACAGTCCATACATTTATACTTACCAGCTGATGTCCTCTTTAAAAACCAGGTGGCAAAGACTCACTACAGGACCCAATGCACAGAGCATCACCTATATTAATAAATGAAACACATTTTTAGCATTTGATGAACAATCCTAACATGTTTGCACAATTCTCTACTTGTCATTTCCCTAGAGTTCACATCTATTGACAATACTCCAGTCTAACTTCTATTATTTACCGTCTAAAGTGGCGGTTGATGATGTCTGCTCTGACATCGAGCCCCTCGTCCCGGAATGGCCCCTCTAGAACAGGATCATCCTCCTCATCTCTGAGGAGGTTTTGGTGCGCCTGGACGCCCTGCAGCATCCCAGCCCTCTGTGCAATATTATGCAGGACACTACAGGCTATAACGATCTTAGCCACCGTCTTTGGGTTGCACTGGAGGGCTCCTCCCAACCTGCCCAGGCACCTGAACCTCATCTTCAGGAGCCCGAACATCCGTTCAACCACCGCCCTGGTTCTCTTATGAGCCCTATTGTAGCGCTCCTCAGACACATCAGTCGGGCTACGCAAGGGGGTAATAAGCCAAGGCCGGCTCATGTACCCAGAATCACCTATAAATTAAGAACAGAACATAATTCAAACTGAATCCTCCAAATAGTATTTTGAGTCCAATAAAATATTTTGTACACGATAATCCACTAACAATTTTTTTTTTTTTTTAAATAATCTAGTTCAATCTTATTCTCTATCTTCCCATTTCAGCTAAGACATGCTACATATGCGTATTTCTCCTAAACCAGACCTTGTGTAAAATGGAAACGAAATGATTACATTGCATTCTCTATCTGAGCATTTAAGGTAAGACATGCTACATATCTGCATTGAACTAAAACTAGACATTAGCGGAAAGAGACAATGACATGGTTAAATTGCATTAGCTAATATCTTGCCATTTCAGCTAAGACATGCTACATATGCGTATTTCTCCTAAACCAGACCTTGTGTAAAATGGAAACAAAGTGGTTACATTGCATTCTCTATCTGAGCATTTAAGGTAAGACATGCTACATATCTGCATTGAACTAACACTAGACATTAGCGGAAAGAGACAATGACATGGTTAAGTTGCATTAGCTAATATCTTCCCATTTCAGCTAAGACATGCTACATATGCGTATTTCTCCTAAACCAGACCTTGTGTAAAATGGAAACGAAATGGTTACATTGCATTCTCTATCTGAGCATTTAAGGTAAGACATGCTACATATCTGCATTGAACTAAAACTAGACATTAGCGGAAAGAGACAATGACATGGTTAAATTGCATTAGCTAATATCTTCCCATTTCAGCTAAGACATGCTACATATGCGTATTTCTCCTAAACCAGACCTTGTGTAAACTGGAAACGAAATGGTTACATTGCATTCTCTATCTGAGCATTTAAGGTAAGACATGCTACATATCTGCATTGAACGAAAACTAGACATTAGCGGAAAGAGACAATGACATGGTTAAATTGCATCCTATAGCTGAACATTACGCTAACATTTTAAAACTACAGTGGCAATTGTCTAACTAATTAACCATGTTGTGCACAAATACTCACCAACGAGATAACCAGGGGGCATTTGTCTTTCCTCAAACGGTCTCCACAGGGACGACTGAGCGAGGATGCGGGCATCATGACAAGCTCCTGCAAAATTCGCACACACATGCATAATCCTCATCTGTGCGTCACAAACATACTGCACGTTGAGGCTATGAAAATGTTTGCGATTTCTGAAGGGCAAGTCATCAATTGGAGAACGCAGCGCAATGTGGGTACAATCTATGGCTCCCAAGACATTGGGCAATTGCGCAATATCAAAGAATTCCTGCTTCAGGCGCCTCCAATCACCATCATTTTGTGGGAATCCTATGTAATGCTTACTGATCCGTACCATGGCGTCCAGAAAGTTATCAAACACCACAGAGAATGTACCTTGAGCCAGGCCATGCATGTACATTTCTCCGGATTGAAAACTCCCGGAGGCCAGGACGTAAAGACAACTTAGCATCTTACTCATGCCGGGAACAGCAGTCCTTATTCTTATACGTGGCTCCAAATGAGGTTTAAGAAGATCGTAAAGGCCAATGAGCTGTTCGCGATTGAGCCGATACTTATCATAAACCTTAAAGTCGCTCATGTTTTCCAAGGTGGGTCTCACCCTGTAGACACGAGGACCTCGAACCAGACAACCCCTTCGTCTCAGTCTGAGCCGCCGAGGCTGCCTGATTCGATCAACAGCTAGTTCGCCAATAGCAGCACCAGCAGCGTCTACCATGTCATCGTCATCCATCTTTCAAAACAGCATAACAAGGTATGCACTTGATCTGATGTGGATCACAAGTGATGCATTGGCCATGTTGTTTGGAGGATTTATAGTACAATTAGTCCAATGGTAGTGAGTTTGTAATGATTGCTGATTGTATTCACTTGTTTGTATGTGAGCGGCGCGAATGCTTTCACAGTGGGCGTTTTTTTTTGGTTTGCTGAAATGTTGTTTTCCCCCAATGAATCTCAATGTGAAAGTGTCAAATATCACACATACAGTGCATGTTTGTAATGTTTGATCATATGCGTAATTAATATTTCTTAAACGCGATCTTATAGTAACAAGCACACGTCCAGGCTAACATGAATGAAAGTGCATAGTTGTGTATAATGTGCATCGAATGTGATCGATCAATGTTGCTGCAACATTGTTTGAAAACGATAAAGTAACATCTGCCATCTGTAGTATTGTATAATATATTTTACGCGTCCCTTTCAAATCGCAATAATAAGTCAGAACTTCCCATCTGCCATCTGTAGTATTGTATATATAAGTGATTGCCGAGCAGTCAATATTGTATGCGTCCCATTAAAATGGCACTAATACTGAATAACTTCCGGCTGTCATCTGTAGTATTGTATATATAAGTGATTGCGAGCTGTCAATATAGTATGCGTCCCTTTAAAATCGCAATAATAATTCCGAACTTCCCGTCTGCCATCTGTAGTATTGTATATATAAGTGATTGCCGAGCTGTCAATATTGTATGCGTCCCTTTAAAATTGCAATAATAATTCCGAACTTCCCGCCTGCCATCTGTAGTATTGTATATATAAGTGATTGCAGAGCTGTCAATATTGTATGCGTCCCTTTAAAATCACAATAATAATTCCGAACTTCCCGTCTGCCATCTGTAGTATTGTATATATAAGTGATTGCCGAGCTGTCAATATTGTATGCGTCCCTTTAAAATCGCAATAATAATTCCGAACTTCCCGTCTGCCATCTGTAGTATTGTATATATAAGTGATTGCCGAGCTGTCAATATTGTATGCGTCCCTTTAAAATCGCAATAATAATTCCGAACTTCCCGCCTGCCATCTGTTGTATTGTATATATAAGTGATTGCCGAGCTGTCAATATTGTATGCGTCCCATTAAAATGGCACTAATACTGAATAAATTCCGGCTGTCATCTGTAGTATTGTATATATAAGTGATTTGCGATCTGACAATATTTATTAATTGTCCCATTGAAATCTCCCTAATAATGCTGTTCCAAACTGTTATTTACGTATATGTTGTATTGTAGTATTGAGTGTTAAAGTTCAGAAAGGGGCGGTACAGTCGTGAATCTGTAATGTGTATGGTTGAATCTTCTAATGACGTCATCATATTATTAACCTGCCTATGTAGTTCTGAAATCCTCATTGTGTTGTTGCATTGTGCTACATTGTTATTGTGTGCTGAATAAAATATAAATGTGTGCTTTGTGGTTGCGTGATGGGTGATGCGTGTTATGTACATCTACGTATATATTGTGATTGTGTCCCACATATGCTGACTTCTATATAGCGGTCTGGCATTGTTGTTCCTTCCCATAAAGTGACATCTGTAATCTGGTGTAATGATGTTCTTCTTGTACGTAATTCCTAATGGTTTATTGTGATGGAATCATGATGTTAAAAGTACAGTAAAATCCATATGTTCTGTTTTGTGATTCCTATAGAGAATGTAATGTGTTTTTCCCCCATCATTTGAATGCACATGTATGATTGAATGATAAAAGTAATGTATGTGCATCCATGACTGATCATGTGTTAAGCCTATGTAGATATGCAGTTGCTGCAAGCATATGAGTTGAATAAATGAAATGCAATAATAAAGGTAAATGAGAGGTGTTTCCCATTGTGTACTGTTTGTGAATCCTGAAATGTTTTAATGATTTTTTTTGTCCGTTTAAATGTGATTTTTTTTTATAAAAAAGTTTGTTACTAGTGATGTTGATTTTTAGTTGATGTAATGTAAAAGTATGAAACAATTTAATGCTGTTGTGAATATTCAATAAGTACAATCCATAAGTCCACCATAGGGAAATAGTCATTTCTTGAACTATTTATCTTAGCTGGGTCTAACGCAGAAAAGCATGTTTTTTTTTCTTATTTCTAGCGCTGGTATTTGGAGTTTTTAGGTCTACGCTATTTGCGTGCGTTATGGAAATCTGTGTTTCGGGTGCACGAGCACGTCTTCCCCATAGAAGTCAATGGAGGCTCTAAATTTTGTTATTTTTTTTTTCAAAGACTGGTTTTCCTCGTAAAGTGAGTGACGTCATGAGCTTTTGTGAAAAAGTAGCTAAATCGTGTTCATTTTGTAATAAATAACTTTTTGTGTATGTAATGTGGTGTATATTGTTTGTATGCATCGATGAGTGTATGTTTGTGATAATCTTATTAGTTAGATGTAGCTATATGAGGGTCTTTTCCCGTGTGTCAATGTAAGTCAATGGCAAAATGGATTTGTGTTGTTTTTTTTCTAACACCCGAGATCTCGCAACTTTGATCCTTTGTATTTTGATGAAAAATTATTAAATCATAAAAATAAATATAGTGTAGTGTTTGTATGAGTGTAAGTGTAGTTTGTGTAATATTTGTTTTGTGATTCGTGGATGTTTATTTTGTCGGTATATGTTAACTACTGGGTTTGAGCTGTCGGTAGAGATTTGAGCATTGGGTGATTTTTGAGTGTCGGTAACTGAACTCTAAATACCGGAGTCCGTAAAAAACAAGCGTTAGGAGCCTCTAATGCTGGTTTTTACGGCTAACGCCCAACTCTAAATCTAGGCCCCATATTGTTAAGTCCATTCTTATAACATAGACAAGATATTAATAAAAACATGAGTATTCAATTTTTTCATTTAGTCCGTTTTGTGCTAAAGTGTTTAACCTATGCATCCACCTGGATTCATGTTGCAGCAATATTTTATCAATATCACCCCCTCTTCTTTTGGTAGAAGAAAGAGGAGTAGGGAAAAGCGCTCCTATAAAAAGAGCTGATTATCATGAAAATGGAATATAGAGAGTAAATGTCAAAAAGACACTAATTTAATAAAAAGTGATGAATTACAGAAATGTATACTTTAAACACAGTAAAAGAGATACGGTCTATAGTAATAGGCTAATACAAATGAAATAAAATAAAAATCTAAGATAAATAAGATGTCGGCATCGAGTTAATCATAAATGTCTATGCAATGCATATGGTAATAACGCCTAAAATATACATAAAAGAGTAATATGTCAAGTAGCAGATTATATGCAAAGCATATACATAAAAACAATGGAAACAGAGAATATGAATAAAGGCAATGAAAACAAAGCAATGTCAGCAAATATGGGGGAGAACAGTAATATAAACTACTAGAAAATCCCAGCAATAAAAGTCCAGAAAAAACGTTAAGTCCCGCAACTATGGAGCGTCTTGCGCTTATTGTAAAACAAATGAAATCTGTATCCAGAGTGCGCTGAGTAGCGTGTTTGTAGGGGGGATAAGCTATGCTATTTCAACAACTAGGAGGTTTCTTCTGCTGTGCAGAGCGAAGACTGAACAGTAACTTAACCTCTGTTGTCGGTCTTCGAGTCACTTTGTTTTCGAGTCACTTCCAGTCACGTGGCTTGGATGTAGCCAACCAGAGTGGCTTATTCCCAGCTTACACTTTGTGTGCTTGTTGGAATTTAGACATTTTGTTTCAAAGGTAGAATCCTCAGTCCTGCAGTGGAGGTGAACGCCACACTGAGCTATTCCTCTAGGTAATAGCTAAAGTCCAGCCCACTTAGTTTTGCAAGGTGAAAAAGTTCTAAAACAAGTGCTAGTAGGTATAGGAATATATGAAGCTCCACAGAAGGAATTAGGCTATAAATGAACACTCGTTTGATACGGGTTTGATATGTTGAATACCTAGAACTTTTAAAAGAGAGAAGTCTGATCTATGATATTTCTGAAATTGTCTAGCTACAAGGCTATCTTGATTATTTTCTTTAATATCATCCCTATGTTCCATAATCCTGTTCTTATATTCATTAGTCGTTTTCCCAACATAAAAGCTGGGGCACGGGCAGTGTAAAAGTTAAACAACATTCATAGTGTTACATGTGATCCTTTCATTGATGAAATATTTTAAACCTTCAGTATTAGTTCTAAATCTTGTGGACTTTTCTACGGAACTACAGTATACACAATGGCCACATGGATGGTATCCTTTTTGTGTTTGCAATTTTGCTAACCAATTGGTATTAGGTTCTTTCCTGAATTCACTATGGACTAATTTATCCTTATTATTAGGGGCTCTCTTTGCAGTAAGGAGAGGGTAATCAGATACATGTTATCTCAAGGTGTTATCATTAGTTAGTATATGCCAATGCTTTTGCAGGATACCATGTAGCTTACTCCAATCTGAATTATAACTAGTTATAAGTCTTGTATAGGCCTGGTCTGTTTGTGAGTCCCTCTTTGCATATAGCAAGTGATTTCTGGGTTTACGTCTAGCCCTAATCCAGGCTTTTTTAATCTGATTCTTGGAGTACCCTCTCTGAATAAATTGTTGGGCCATTTCTTTTGCCTGCTTTTCAAAAGTTTCTACTGTAGAACAACATCTTTTGAGCCCTAAGAATTGGTCTACCGGGATCCCATTCTTTAAGGACTCATAGTGATGGCATGTAATAGGCTGTTTGTTGCCGTTTGCTTTCTATATATCTCGTTATGTAACATACCATTTACTTTTGTTATTTTAAGATCTAAAAATGTGGCAACGCTATCACTTATGTTATACGTGAGATATAGATTCCTATCATTTTTATTCAGAGCCTTTACAAACTCAACAGTCGATGTAACATCTCCCTTCAATATAATAAATATGTCGTCCATATATCTGAGTCAGATATATCTTGTCTATGTTATAAGAATGGCCTTAACAATATAAGAGTTTAAACGATAAGAGATACTAATATGCCTACAATTTCTTTGAAATCTAATTGCCTTTAAAGATGTAAAAATTAATGGATTTATGTATTCACTTTCTTTCAGTCAATATGTAACAAGTTTGTTGTAGTATCTATTTTTAACATGCCATTGGATACATTTGTATAATAGGTACTTGCCACTCAATATATGTAAATATAATATGTTATCAACAGACCAAATGCAGCAGTATAGCCCTTTAACAAACAAGAGGCATATAACGAAACGTCACTGCAAAAGGTATTTAAGGTGCATTAGCAACAATAATTACACACATCTGACGAAGCCTCTATTCCAGCCCTTGAGTGGGAGGGCTGAAACGCTAAATGGTGGAAGTTTACTTTCAGTAACAAGTTATGATTGCTGTCCAGCAGTTCTTCACATGGATTTTGTGAGCTCCCTACCACAAACAAGGCAAGTGAAGTCTCGCACCAGCTACCACGTAAGTCCGTGAGTGAAAGGAGGCCCTAATGTGCACCGGAATCTGTAATCACAATGAGTGAGTTAGTTGTGCGGCTTGGAATCTTGCATTGTGGATACGCAAGTGAAGGAATCATCATACATGAGCCGTGAGTAAAGCAGAGGCCCATCGGGCACTGGATCAGAAAGGTCGCGGTAAAAGGTAAGTGGAGGAGCTCCTAAGTCTTGCAGTGTGGTTGTAGGAAGCGAAGAGGAAGGAGATTTCTCATCACCCACTAACAGGAAATATGGACATTTGTTCTAGTATCTGTCATACAGCTGCCCCATTATTTACACAAGCTGCTTGCTGATAGTCACCGGAGCTGGTTTTACACTTGAGTGCCCAGACTATGATCTCACTGACTGTTCAAACATAGAAGTTAAAGAAAATTTGGGTAACAGTGATCATAACATGGTCACATTTGAAATCTCTTTTCATATGCAGTGTTTTAAAGGCTTAACTAAGACTTTTAATTTCAAGAAAGCAAAATTCAACGATTTAAGGAAATCATTAAATAATATAAATTGGGACAATGTATTTTCTAATAAAAATACAGAGGATAAATGGATAATATTTAAAAATTTGTTAAATAAATTTACATATCAATACATACCATATGGTTATAAAAATAAAAATAAAAAAACTAAGCCGTTATGGCTAAATAAAAATGTGTTAAAAGAAATTAGGAAAAAACGTAGGGCATTTAAATTATTAAAAGAAAATAGTACAGACTCAGCATACAATATTTATAAGGAATGTAACAAAGCATGCAAAAAAGCAATCAAATTAGCCAAAATTGAAAAATGAAAAATTAATTGCCAAGGATTCTAAGTCTAACCCTAAAAGGTTCTTTAAGTACATAAATAGCAAAAAGTCTAAGAAGGATAATATAGGTACATTAAAATGTGTGGAGGGTAGCATGATAAATAATGACAGGGAGAAGGCTGAGGTACTAAACCAGTTTTTTTCTTCAGTATACACAAGAGAGGAACCATTGAATGATACTTTGGAACAGAATAGAACATGCCAGTCCATACCACTAACTGGGTTTTGTTTAGAGGATATCAGGAAAAAACTAAAAAATATTAAGGTAAATAAAACTCCAGGCCCAGATGGAATACACCCAAGGGTGTTAAGTGAACTTAGCACTGTTATAGACAAACCTTTACTCTTAATTTTTCAAGACTCATTATCCTCAGGCATGGTACCCCAGGATTGGCGTAAAGCTGATGTGGTGCCACTCTTCAAAAAGGGAAGCAGGGATGATCCAGGAAGCTATAGACCAGTTAGTCTGACATCAATAGTGGGGAAGATATTTGAAGGGATTATAAGGGATTATATTGATGAGCATATTCGTGTAAACAAGATTATGAGTTCTAATCAGCATGGCTTTAGGAGAAATAGATCATGTCAAACTAATCTAATTAGATTCTACGAGGAAGTAAGTAAAAATATAGATAAAGGGGAATCAGTTGATGTGATATACTTAGATTTTGCAAAGGCATTTGATACAGTGCCACATGAGAGATTAATGCACAAAATTAAGGGACTGGGAATAGCTGAAAATGTTAGCTCATGGATAAATAACTGGATAAAAGATAGGGAGCAACGAGTAGCAGTAAATGGATCATACTCAGATTGGACAAAGGTAATCAGTGGCATCCCCCAGGGATCAGTACTGGGCCCTGTTCTTTTTAATATTTTTATAAATGACTTGGAGCAAGGATTAAATAGCGACATCTCTATTTTTGCAGATGATACTAAGTTAAGTAAGGTCATTAGGTCAGAGCAGGATGAACTCTCTTTGCAAAGGGATTTGCTAAAATTAGAACTATGGGCAAGTGAATGGAAAATGAGATTTAATACGGAAAAATGTAAGGTTCTACATTTTGGAAGTAAAAATAAGCAGGCTATGTATTTTTTAAATGGGACAAGACTTAGCCAAACACAGGAGGAAAGGGATTTGGGAGTAGTAATAGATAACAAGCTAAAGATGAGTGCACAATGCAGGGCAGCGGCTTCAAAGGCTAATAAGATACTAGCATGTATTAAAAGAGGCATTGATTCAAGGGAGGAAAGCATAATTCTGTCATTATATCAAAGCCCTGGTAAGACCTCACCTTGAGTTTGGAGTGCAGTTCTGGGGACCAATTGCTAAAAAAGATATTGCAGAACTAGAAAAAGTTCAGAGAAGGGCCACAAAGCTAATAAGGGGATTGGAGAAATTAACCTATGAGGAGAGGCTAGCCAAACTGGGTCTGTTCTCTTTAGAAAAAAGGCGCTTGAGAGGTGACATGATTACTTTATATAAATATATTCAAGGCCCATATACAGAGATGGCAGAAGCTCTTTTTATTCCAATAAAATTGGTTCTGACAAGAGGTCATAATTTAAGGTTGGAGGAAAGGAGATTTAATCTCCTGCAACAGAAACGTTTTTTCACTGTAAGAGCAATAAAATTGTGGAACTCATTACCAAAGGAGGTAGTGAATGCCAATACCATAGATACATTTAAAAATAGTCTGGATAAATTTCTGTATATAAACAAAATTCATGGATATGATTGCTAGTATTAAATGGGTCACATTTTAATGGGGTTATTTAAGCTTAACTGGAGCTTTTTGTAAGTATTTTAGTGTAACATTCAAACCTGCTTAGTATGATTACAAGTGATTTAGGTATGTAGCACAATATCAATTGAGAGTACTATTACTTGGTAAACCCATATAGATATATGTGCAGTTATTCTAAGATTAATGATTCCCTGCATAAAATACACACTAAAGTATTATCTGCAAAATAGGAACAATATCGAAAGAAATCTTGGAAATAAGCAGGCTTGTACAATACAAGAGGATTTGGAATAGGTGAAACTTTCTAAATGAATAAGTAAGGAGTAATTATAATAGAATGCGTAACATGAGATATTAAATACACAGCAAGTAAGTCTTGTCCAATTTAATATTGATAGATTCATATAATGGAGAACTTCTGCAGATAAAGTTATAAATGCAAACGTGGTAATGTACCTTGAAAACTGTGAGTGCGGTAAGTAAAGACAAACACTTCCGGGTTCTGTACGCTGCGAGTGCAGCAGGAGTTGAGACACGCTGAAGCCGGCTAACTGTCAGCGTGTGACGTCACGATTCTCCGGTGCAGCAGAAAACAACATAAAGTTAATGTAACAGAACAAATAAGTTTAACAGTTTAGAGCTTCAATAACCGGTTATTCTTTATGGTTGCCACAAACTTGTTTGGAAAATAAAATGAGCTGATAAGATGAAACAGGTAACGTAACTCCACAAATAACAGACAGTCTTGAATAAATGAAAGTACTTGCCAAAGTAAGATTTCCAATAATGAAGATGTTGCAACAGGCTGGAAATAAATATGAGATTCGTAGTAGAAAGATCTTGAATGTAATATCTTCAGTTGTTGATAAGTTAAGACTCAATTATAACCTTCCAGAGATCTGAGAGGCTCAGTGTTACTCTGAGGAGAATAACAAAATACTAAGCAAGGTGTGTTTAGTGAACAGGTGTTTTATGGGAGTGAGTAGGATATGATTGGTTGATCTCTAATTAAGGAAACAGTACACCCAAAAGCCTGACATGACTCCCCCCTCAAACAAGCTGATCCTCAGCTTGAAGTCTGGGGCGATCTGGATATCTCCTGTGGAATTGGGAAACAAGTCGAGGTGCATTAAGATTAGATGCGGGTTCCCAGGAGTCATCTTCCTCTGAGTATCCCTTCCACCTAATTAAATATTCCAGAATTCCCTTGGAAAACCTTGAATCAAGTACTTCTTTCACCTCATAGACTTCTGAGTCTTGGATGGAACTGGTCGGCAGTAATTGGGGTGTATTATTTCTAGTAGGAACGTATGGTTTGAGGAGGGAAACATGGAAAGTTGGATGTATTCTCATAGATGATGGTAAATCCAGAGTGACTGCATTCTGATTTATTACCCTAGTAATGGGGAAAGGTCCACAGAATTTTTGTGTCATTTTTCTACTAGGAAGATGTAGCTTTAGGTTTTTCGTTGACAACCATACCTGGTCTCCAATTTGATATGAAGGTGGTTGTCTGTGTCTCAAATCATAATAGTGCTTTTGGGAGTTCTGAGCTTTTGAAATGTTTTCCTTGATAACCCGAAAATTGTCTAAAAGTGCATTATTCCATTCATCAACCAGAGGAGAATTGGAAGGGGTAGTACTAACTGAAGTGATGGTTGGATGGTACCCATAATTTGCGAAGAACGGAGATAATTTTGTGGATGAATTGGTTAGATTATTGTAGGAAAATTCAGCGAAGGGTAAGTATGTTATCCAATTGTCTTGCTGGTAGGAACAAAAACATCGTAGGTACTCATCTAACCATTGGTTGATTCTTTCAACCTGTCCGTTTGCTTGTGGATGAAATGCAGTTGTGTATTGATGGGTTATGTTAAGAGATTGACAGAGACTTTTCCAGAATTTAGATGTGAACTGGGATCCCCTGTCAGATATCAAAACTGTTGGTACTCCATGAAGCCGAATCACATGTTGTATAAATAAGTTAGCTGTTTCTGCTGAAGTGGGAAGCTTATGAAATGGAATAAAATGCGACATTTTGGTGAAACTGTCAACAACTACCATGATAGTGGTATAATTCTTTGATGGAGGTAGATCCACAATGAAGTCAACTCCTACTTGTTTCCAGGGTCTGTCAGATGTTGGAATTGATATTAAAAGCCCATAAGGTAATTTCCGCTCAGTTTTGCATACTTGACAAGTAACACAACTCTTTATATAACTTGAAACAGTTTCCTTCAAATGAGGCCACCAATATGTCCTTGTTATAAGTTCGATGGTACGAGATTCCCCTGGATGTCCAGCTAAGGGTGAATCATGGTGATGTTGTAGGATTTGTTGTCTCAAATCTTTAGGAATATAGATCATATTCTTGTAGTAGTATAATCCGTCTTTCAATTCCAAAGGAACCTTAGTGTCAGTGGGTGAATTTTTTGAAGAGTTCTTTATATCAGTTAGAAAGTCTGAAGTTAATCCGATGAAGCGTTCAGAAGGAATTATAGCAGTAGGATTTTCGTTAGGAATAGGTTCGGATAGTTGTCGAGAGAGTGCATCCGCTTTTCCATTTTTGTTTGCTGGGCGGTATAGGATTTGAAAGTCGAATCTTGCAAAGTAAAGACTCCACCGTACCTGTCTAGCTGATAGAGTCTTGTTATTTTGCAGGTATTGGAGGTTTTTGTGGTCCGTGTAAATTATGAAGGGCATTTTTGCACCTTCTAGTAGGTGTCTCCAAAATTCTAAGGATTTGCGGATGGCGAGTAATTCTTTGTCTCCTATTGCGTAATTCCTCTCTGCTGATGTCATACTTTTTGAAAAATAGGAGATTGGATGTAGAGGATCTTTGGGTGTTTTCTGTTGTGAAAGTACTGCGCCAATCGCAAAGTCTGAGGAATCAACTTCCAGTACATATTGTAAATCAACATTCGGAAATTTGAGTATGGGTGCTTCTGTGAAAGTTTGTTTCAAGAAGTCAAATACTTTGGAATGACTTTGATTCCAATGGAATTGTTGGGTTGAACCAGTAAGTTGTGTGAGTGGTCTCACTATTGATGAGAAATTCTTTATAAATTTTCTGTAATAATTGGCAAACCCCAAAAACCTTTGGAGAGACTTCTTATCTTTAGGAGTTGGCCAATTTTTTACTGAATCAACCTTCTCGGTTTGCATTTGGATACCAGCAGGAGATATAGTATAGCCTAAGAATGAGATAGTGGTATTGTGGAATGAACACTTTTCTAATTTGGCATATAGTTTATGTGTTTGTAACCGAGCTAATACCCAACGGACATGTTTTATATGTTCTGACAAGTTGTTGGAGTAAATTAAGATGTCGTCTAAGTATACTACTAGACATATGTCTAATAAATCCCGGAAAATATCATTAATAAAGTGTTGGAACGTTGCGGGGGCATTACAGAGACCGAATGGCATCACTAGGTACTCATAGAGTCCATACCGAGTTCTGAATGCTGTGAGCCATTCGTCTCCTTCCCTTATACGTATGAGATTTTATGCCCCACGCAAGTCCAACTTAGTAAAGATGGTAGCATTACTTAATCTTTCAATTAATTCCGGAATGAGAGGTAACGGATATCGTTTTTTTACCGTCCGTTTATTAAGCTCTCGATAATCTATTATTGGCCTGAGGGAAGTGTCTTTGTTGGTTACAAAGAACATTCCAGCTGCTGTGGGTGAAGATGAGGGTCTGATAAAACCCTTCCGAAGGTTATCTTGTAGGTATTGTTTTAGATGTAACAACTCAGGGTGACTCAATGGATACAAATGACCAACCGGTAATGTTGCACCTGGAATTAATTCAATTGGGCAATCATAAACCCTATGGGGTGGAAGAGTTTCTGCCTCAACTTTGCTAAAGACCTCTATGAAGTCCTGGTATGGTTCCGGTATTTGTATCTGTTCTAATTCTGTGTGTAGTATTTTATGATGTGGAAAGCATGTGTTTTCACAGAATTTTGATTGGAAGGCAACAGTTAAAGTAGACCAATCAATATAGGGATTGTGTGTCTGTAGCCAGTATAAACCCAATACTATAGGAAAATGAGGTGATGGAATTACATCGAATGTTATATATTCGGTGTGACCATCTTCAGTAATAACTAATATAGGTATTGTGTTGTGTGTTATAGGACTATTTGCAATCACAGAGCCATCAATAACTTTGATTGAGACTGGTGTTTTCTTTAATACAATAGGTATTTTATTTTTCAATACAGTAGATTTATCTATAAAGTTTCCAAAGGCTCCAGAGTCAACAATGGCAGAAGTAGACAATCTCTTAAGGTCCCACTGCAAAAGGAGAGATAGTTTGCAATAAGAAATTTGTTTATCTAGACTTTGAGTATTATTAATATGAACAAACTTACTCTTTTTTTTTTTTTGTAATGTTGGACAGTTCATAACTGTATGACTGGGATTTGCACAATACATACAGAGGTGATTGGTTCTTCTTCTTATCCTTTCTTCAGGGGTTAATGGTCCACGTATAACTCCTATTTCCATGGGGGTGACATGGAGGTGATTTTGTATGTGCAAAGGTGGACATAGTGGCTTTAAATGTTGGATCTGAATAACCACGTTCAGCTTTGCGTTCCCTGAGCCTCCGGTCGATTTGGGTTGAGACTTTTATTAATGCATCCAGGGTACTTGGAAGCTCTATACGTGCTAGCTCATCCTTGACAGGATCAGACAGTCCCAATCTAAATTGGTTTCTGAGAGAAACCAAACTCCATGCTGAGTCTGATGCGTACAGCTTAAATTCAGTGGTATATTCCTCCACTGTCTTTTTTCCTTGTTTTAAGCTCCTCATCTTTTGTTCAGCCGTTAGTTGAATGTCAGTATCTCTATATAGCTCATCCATAGCTTGGAAAAAATTTGTTAGTGAATCTAGTAGAGGGTCATTTGTTTCACACAAATGATCTGCCCAAATTCTGGGTTCAGATCTTAGAAAAGATATTGTGGACAAAACCCTTACCCTGTCAGTGGGGTAAGTTTTTGGTTTTAAATTGAAGAGCAGGTAGCAAGCATTTTTAAATTGCCTGTAGGTTTTCCTATCACCATTATATAATTCTGGCAAGCTTATCTGTGGTTCAGAACTGGGGGTTTGTTGTTCTTTTACCTCCTTTATAAGCTCTCTGAGAACCTGATTTTCTAGCTGTAAGTCCAGGATAGCCTGTCCCATTTTGTCTACCTTTTGACTCAGGTTATAGACTACTTGGGGAATTTCAGCAGGTTCCATTTTCTTTTAAGGCTTAGTATTATGTAACATTCAAACCTGCTTAGTATGATTACAAGTGATTTAGGTATGTAGCACAATATCAATTGAGAGTACTATTACTTGGTAAACCCATATAGATATATGTGCAGTTATTCTAAGATTAATGATTCCCTGCATAAAATACACACTAAAGTATTATCTGCAAAATAGGAACAATATCGAAAGAAATCTTGGAAATAAGCAGGCTTGTACAATACAAGAGGATTTGGAATAGGTGAAACTTTCTAAATGAATAAGTAAGGAGTAATTATAATAGAATGCGTAACATGAGATATTAAATACACAGCAAGTAAGTCTTGTCCAATTTAATATTGATAGATTCATATAATGGAGAACTTCTGCAGATAAAGTTATAAATGCAAACGTGGTAATGTACCTTGAAAACTGTGAGTGCGGTAAGTAAAGACAAACACTTCCGGGTTCTGTACGCTGCGAGTGCAGAAGGAGTTGAGACACGCTGAAGCCGGCTAACTGTCAGCGTGTGACGTCACGATTCTCCGGTGCAGCAGAAAACAACATAAAGTTAATGTAACAGAACAAATAAGTTTAACAGTTTAGAGCTTCAATAACCGGTTATTCTTTATGGTTGCCACAAACTTGTTTGGAAAATAAAATGAGCTGATAAGATGAAACAGGTAACGTAACTCCACAAATAACAGACAGTCTTGAATAAATGAAAGTACTTGCCAAAGTAAGATTTCCAATAATGAAGATGTTGCAACAGGCTGGAAATAAATATGAGATTCGTAGTAGAAAGATCTTGAATGTAATATCTTCAGTTGTTGATAAGTTAAGACTCAATTATAACCTTCCAGAGATCTGAGAGGCTCAGTGTTACTCTGAGGAGAATAACAAAATACTAAGCAAGGTGTGTTTAGTGAACAGGTGTTTTATGGGAGTGAGTAGGATATGATTGGTTGATCTCTAATTAAGGAAACAGTACACCCAAAAGCCTGACATTTAGATTTGTATAGGTTGAACTCGATGGACTTCAGTCTTTTTTCAACCTTATCTACTATGTTATGTTACTGTTGCTATAGCCGGCTTTGGGACATGCTAGCATGTGGGGTTGATTGAATGTACGTATCCATGTGTTTGATCTGTCTGAGAAGGTACTTCGGTATTGTGGTCTTTTTGTTAAGGTATAGGTGGATTTTAGGTTGTTTGTTCTCATTAAAGCAATATTTTTATATTCAGTGTTGCTGTGTCCTACTTTAGTAAGTGTTTATATTTGTACAACACTTATTCTTCCGGCTTCATATGTATATATTATTCTTAATTGGGACTGTAGCACATATATCACTTGCTAAATTCATACATTTTCACTGCATGCATCCTACATATAGAAATTCAATATATATATATATATATATATATATATATATATATATATATATATATATATATGTATATATATATATATATATATATATATATATATATATATGAGGAGGGAAGGGTATACACTGCGCCCACAAATCCTACTGCATAGACTATACAGTATGTGATGAATGACTTCCTACGGATAGGTAATAAAAATTAAAAACTTAAATAACTAATATCCCAATATGAAATATGCAATGAGAAATATGTTGATGAAATGTATATATGAGACAATTAGTCCCAAAAAGTCACTTCTGGTGAATTTCAGAGTGTTTCCTAGTGGTGATAAGTAATAATGGATACCCTTACCATAAACTACCTCAATCTGATGAGGTAAGTTTGCCGCACTGGGGGTATATCGCTGGTAGATCGCACAGGTGGACCGGTAGTCGTTCTCTCTTAGTCTTATCTGTCTCTTGGAGTATGTGGGAGCAGGTTTTCTTTTGTAATGAAGATGTCCCAAAAAACTTTTCTTATAGATGAGCTTTACTGCCTCTTAGAGTCTCTTGGCCTTGGTATTAACTTTCTCCTCCGTGGGTGTACCCAGAAAGACAAGAGATCAAGAAATAGTGTAATACAGTTTTATTACGTGTGCAGTTTAAAATTAATATCAAATCCACTCACATTTTCTGTCCTCATAAATTATGAGGCATGTTAACAGCATATAAGTAGATAGAAGGTTTCTTTGTACAGATGTCAGATGTAAATCCAAGTACAGTTCATATAGAGAGATAACCGGTAAACCAGTTTCTTAGAGCAAACTAACGTTAAAAGTCTCCAGCTCATATAAGAGCAGTAAAAGTCTCCGGATCATAAAAGAGCAATAAATCACAAGTTTAAAATAAACCTAGGTTAAAATATGAGTATAAATACCCTAACGCGTTTCAAAGGCTGTCAGTATATATATATATATACACACATGCACACACACAATTTTAAGGATATCTATATCTATGAGTCCTGACACGATCGTTCTGCACACACACTCAGACACTCCCTTCCTTACACATAGTCACCAAATTGTGTTCATACAGAGATGGTCAGAGTAGACAAAGGCGCCCCCTTGAGGCTTCTGTCGGTAGCAAGCAGGCACCAGGATCAGCTCTTCTTGAAACAAGTGTATCAACTGAAAAAAAAAAAAAGGCGGTGCAGAAAATCAAACAGAATCCTGATAAAATCCAATATTCCCCTCCACAGAATTATCCTCATAAAGGGAATGCACTATATTGCAGTGCAAGTCACACAAGCTGGCTCACTCTGGCAATCAGGTACAGATCCTCCAAATTGGATGACCCAAATGTGGATTGTGGCCAATCTTAAAAGGTATTTGTGGTCTCTAATAAAAACTTACATAACCTTAAAATAATTCACCCCTAAACATAAAGGGACAGTTTATTGCATTAAAAGCTAAAAGATATAAAACCAGTCTGCAACGAGTTTTCAGTGCTTCTGGCACCCTTTCATCAGGCAGATAATATGCCTGATGAAACGGTGCCAGAAGCACTGAGAAATGCATTGCAGACTGTTTTTATATCTTTTATCTTTTTATGCAATAAACTGCCCCTTTATTAATAGTTGTGAATTAATTAAAGGTTATGTGAGTTTTTATTAGAGACCACAAATATCCTTTAAAGGGACACTCAGGTTTTATTAATTTTTCATGATTCAGATACAGCATGTAATTTTAAACAACTTTCCAATTTACTTCCATTAAAAAAAATGTACAGTCTTTTATATTTACACTTTTTTGAGTCACCAGCTCCTACTGAGCATGTGCAAGAACTCAGACTATACGTATATGCATTTGTGATTGGCTGATTGCTATCACATGGTACAGGGGGAGTGGAAATATACATAACTTTAAAATGTGTTAGAAAATAATCTACTACTCATTTGAAATTCAGAGTAAATGCTATTGTATTGTCTTCTTATCTTGCATTTGTTGATTATGCAAATCTGCTGTGTTTACTGGTCCTTTAAGCTCCCTTACACATATTCACCTAAGCATTCTTTTCACTTTTACCAACACCACTAGGCACACTTTTACTCTAACACCATAACACACTCTCATACTCTAATAAAGAGCTTTGAGTCCTGACAACAAAAATATATTTATATGAAAAGAGGATAATTGGTCTTTCTTTAAATGTCTTTATATCTGGCAAACCCCTAAAATAGAACCAATACTAAAATAGATCATACAACTTTAAACAACTTTCCAGTTTACTTCTATTATCAAATTTGTTTCAGTCTCTTGGTATCATTTGTTGAAGGAACAGCAATACATAACTGGTTTCTAACTTGAACACATGGGTGAGCCAATGACAATCGGTATATATATGCAGTCATCAATCAGCAGCTAGAACATAGGTTCTTTGCTGCTCCTGAGCTTGCATAGATAAACTTCTCAGCAAAGGATAACAAGAGAAGGAGCAAATTAAATAATAGAAGTAAAATGAAAAGTTGTTTAAAATAGTATTCTCTGTCTAAATCATGAATTTTTAATTATGACTTTCACTTTAATTATGTTAAAATAAAAATACTACTTTAGCCTTTTTAAATATTTAATTGTCATTTGGCTAGATTACGAGTTTTGCGGTAGGAGGGGTGCAGTGCTAACTTGTACGTTATTGTCACCGCTCACTTACCTGCAGCGCTGGTATTACAGGTTTTTATAAACCCGGCGTTAAAAGACAAGAAGTGAGTGTAGAGCAAACTTGTGCTCCATACCTCACTCCAATACCAGCGCTGCTTAAATCAGCAGTGAGCTGGTTGTACGTGCTTGTGCACAATCTCCCCATGGACATCAATGGGGAGAGCCGACTGAAAAAAAGCCTAACACCTGCAATAAAGCAGTGTAAAGCTCCATAACGCAGCCCCATTGATTCCTATGGGGAAACAAAATGTATGTTTACACATAACACCCTAACATGAACCCTGAGTCTAAACACCCCTAATCTTACACTTAATAACCCCTAATCTGCTGCCCCCGACATCGCCGACACCTATATTATATTTATTAACCCCTAATCTGCTGCCCCCGACATTGCCGCCACTATAATAAACATAGTAACTCCTAAACCGCCGCACTCCCGCATCACAAACATTATTTAAATATTATTAACCCCTAATCTGCCACCTCTAACATCGCGGCCACCTACCTACATTTATTAACCCCTAATCTGCCGCCCCCAACGTCTCCGCCACTATACTAAAGTTAATAACCCCTAAACCTAAGTCTAACCCTAACCCTAACACCCCCTAACTTAAATATAATTAAAATAAATCTAAAGAAAACCTACTATTAATATCTAAACAATTCCTATTTAAAACTAAATACTTAACTGTAAAATAAACCTTAAAGTGAAGGTCAAATTTCATCAATGAGTGCCCGGTTTTTAAAAATACTTTTAAAAACAGGGGCACTTTAATTGATGAAAATTAACATTGCACTGGATTTGAAGAAATACTTACCTTTTAGTCCTGCAAAACTGGATCGCCGATCTCAGCCTCAGTTCCTCTGACGTCAGAAATAACGAAAACCGGCTTCCTCCAATCATGGCTTGCACCCTAGAGCGTCCAGCTCGTGATGCCTGGCTGTGATTGGAGGAAGCCAGTTTCGTCATTGCTGTGGTCTACAGCAGGAAGAAGAAGGAGGGGGATCGTTGATCCGGCTTTGCAGGAGTAAAAGGTAAGTATTTCTTCAAATCCAGTGCAATGTTAATTTTCATCAATTAAAGTGCCCCTGTTTTTAAAAGTATTTTAAAAACCGGGCACTCATTGATGAAAATTGACCTTCACTTTAAGCTAGCTACAATATAACTAATAGTTACATCGTATCTATCTTAGGGTTTATTTTTATTTTACAGGCAAATTTGTATTTATTTTAACTAGGTAGAATAGTTACTAAAAAGTTATTAACTATTTACTAACTACCTAGCTAAAATAAATACAAATTTACCTGTAAAATAAAACCTAACCTGTCTTACACTAAAACCTAACCTTACACTACAATTAAATAAATTACTTAAATTAAATACAATTAACTAAATTAAATACAAACACTAAATTACACAAAATAAAAAACAAATTACAAGATATTTAAACTAATTACACCTAATCTAATAGCCCTATCAAAATAAAAAAGCCCCCCAAAATAAAACAAAAACCTAGCCTAAACTAAACTTCCAATAGCCCTTAAAAAGGGCTTTAGCGGGGCCTTGCCCCAAAGAAATCAGCTCTTTTACCTGTAAAAAAATACAAACAACCCCCCAACAGTAAAGCTCACCACCCATACAATCAACCCCCCAAATAAAACCCTAACTAAAAAATCCTAAGCTCCCCATTGCCCTGAAAAGGGCATTTGGATCGGCATTGCCCTTAAAAGGGCATTTAGCTCTATTGCTGTCCAAACCCTAATCTAAAACTAAAACCCACCCAATAAACCCTTAAAAAACATAACACTAACCCCAGAAGATCCACTTATAGTTTTCAAGACCGGACATCCATCCTCAACAAAGCCGGGAGAAGTCCTCAACAAAGCGGCAAGAAGTCCTCAACGAAGCTGGGAGAAGTCTTCATCCAAGCTGGGAGAAGTGGTCCTCCAGATGGGCAGAAGTCTTCATCCAGACAGCATCTTCTATCTTCATCCATCCGGCGTGGAGCGGGTCCATCTTCAAGACATCCGGCGCGGAGCATCCTCTTCTTACGACAACTCCCGACGAATGAAGGTTCCTTTAAGTGATGTCATCCAAGAATTAGAATTCTATCAACCAACTGGAATTAAGGTTGAAAAAATCCTTTTGGCTGATGCAGTCAGCCAATAGAATTGAAATTCAACCCTATTGGCTAATCCAATCAGCCAATAGGATTGAGCTCTCACTCTATTGGCTGATTTTGGATGGGAGTCGTCGTAAGAAGAGGATGCTCCGCACCATCTTCAGAAGAGGATGCTCCGCGCCAGATGTCTTGAAGATGGACCCGCTCCACGCTGGATGGATGAAGATAGAAGATGCCGTCTGGATGAAGACTTCTTCCTGTCTGGAGGACCACTTCTCCCGGCTTGGATGAAGACTTCTTCCACCTTCGTTGAGGAATTCTTGCCGCTTTGTTGAGGACTTCTCCTGGCTTCGTTGAGGATGGATGTCTGGTCTTCAAAACTGTAAGTGGATCTTCGTGGGTTAGTGTTAGTTTTTCTTAAGGGTTTATTGGTGGGTTTTAGTTTTAGATTAGAGTTTGGGCAGCAATAGAGCTAAATGCCCTTTTAAGGGCAATGCCCATACAAATGCCCTTTTCATGGAAATTGGGAGTTTAGGTTTTTTTAGTTAGGATTTTATTTGGGGGGTTGGTTGTGTGGGGTGTGGATGGTGGGTTTTACTTTTTTTTTTACAGGTAAAAGAGCTGATTTCTTTGGGGCAATGCCCTGCTTAAGGCCCTTTTAAGGGCTATTGGTAGTTTAGTTTAGGCTAGCTTTTTTTATTTTGGGTGGGCTTTTTTATTTTGATAGGGCTATTAGATTAGGTGTAATTAGTTTAAATATCTTGTAATTTGTTTTTCATTTTGTGTAATTTAGTGGGGGTTTTTTTGTAATTTAGGTATTTGTATTTAATTTAGTTAATTGTATTTAATTTATTTAATTGTAGTGTAAGGTTAGGTGTTAGTGTAAGACAGGTTAGGTTTTATTTTACAGGTAAATTTGTATTTATTTTATCTAGGTAGTTAGTAAATAGTTAATAACTATTTAGTAACTATTCTACCTAGTTAAAATAAATACAAACATTCCTGTAAAATAAAAATAAACCCTAATCTTGATACAATGTAACTATTAGTTATATTGTTGCTAGCTTCGGGTTTATTTTACAGGCATTTAGTTTTAAATAGGAATTGTTTAGTTATTAATAGTAGGTTTTCTTTAAATGTATTTTAATTAGATTTAAGTTAGGGGGTGTTAGACTTAGGTTTAGGGGTTAATAACTTTAGTATAGTGGCAGCGACGTTGGGGTGGCATATTAGGGGTTAATAAATGTAGGTAGGTGGCGGCGATGTTAGGGGCAGCAGATTAGGGGTTAATAATATTTAACTAATGTTTGTGATGCTGGAGTGCGGCGGTTTAGGGGTTAATATGTTTATTATAGTGGTGGCGATGTCCGGAGCGGCAGATTAGAGGTTAATAATTTTATTTTAGGGTTTGCGATGCAGGAGGGCCTCAGTTTAGTGGTTAATTGGTAGTTTATGGGTGTTAGTTACTTTTTAGCACTTTAGTTATGAATTTTATGCTACAGCTTTGTAGTGTAAAACTCATAACTACTGACTTTAGAATGTGTTATGAATCTTGACGGTATAGGGTGTACAGCTCGCTTTTTGGCCTCCCAGGAAAAGCTTGTAATATCGGTGCTATGGAAGTCCCATTGAAAAAAGACTTTACGCAATTTGCGTAAGTTGATTTGCGTTATGGCCAAAAAAGTGTGCGGTGCCCCTAAACTTGCAAGACTCATAATAGCAGCGGTAGTGAAAAAGCAGCGTTATAACGCTGCTTTTTCACCATAACGCAAAACTCGTAATTTAGGCGATTATTAGGTGCTGATTGGTAGCTGTGTTCACTGCACAGAGCATGTGTACCTGTCAACACCTGTTTAAAAGGAGAAAACTGCATAGTGTGTGGATGTGGGCATTAAAAAAATAAATTAAAAAAAAAGTCAGCATTTTATAAACTGCTTCAAGGGTAATTCAAAAGGGTACAGCTGTTTTGCTTCCATTGTCAAGCTAGAAGGCATATATAATTTTGAAAATATTTTTAAACTTATCTTTTTATCTTTTTTTATCTATGTGTTTTTCCACCAGTCAAGAGGTGTAAAGCCATTCTCTACTGCTATAGTGGTAAACTCATTGCTGTCTATCACTGCAAATCGGTGGGTGTAAAACAGTTCAATATTTCCATAGTGGTTAAAGGGACAGTCTAGACAAAATTAAACTTTCATGATTCAGATTGGACATGCAATTTAAAACAACTTTCCATTTTACATTTATCATCAAATTTGCTTTGTTCTACTGGTATTGTTTGTTGAAGCTAAACCTAGGTAGGCTCATATGCTAATTTCTAAGCCGTTGAACTGCCGTTCAACAGCCGTTGACAATTTTTCACAGTTAGACACTGCTAGCCTAATTCACGTGTGTCATATAGATAACATTGTGCCCACTCCCATGGAATTATTTGAGTCAGCACTGATTGGCTAAAATACAAGTCTGTCAAAAGATCTAAGATAATGGGGCAGTCTGCAGAGGCTTAGATACAGGTAATCACAGAGGTAAAAAGTATATTATTTTGTCTGAGCATATTTCACATTTTTGACCCCTGCCTAGAGAAATTTCTGCGGACGCCCATGCTTGCAAGCCTTTGAAGCTTTATTTATGAAACATTATCATGTTATTGAGGAAATATATTTGAAAATACAGCATTTTTTTCTTGGGTCATTAAGACTAATAATCTCTGAGTCATACTAACTCTGACATAATGTGTATATTTTCTGTAACACATAACTATAATAAGCCTGCAATATGGTTGCATTTTTCACATAAATGTTTTATTGTTGCAGTTGAAGACTGTGTACATGCTTTTGTTTTATTAGAAGCTAAGCTTCTTTCTCGCAATTACAGTGCAAAACTCTTTATATCTTGCTGTGTGCAGTTATCACACAGCTGAGTCTCTCGCAGTTAAAGTTCAATGCTATTTCGATCTATTACTCTGTGTTGCTGAAGCTTAAAGGTACATTCTTGATAGGAGACAAAGGACCAGATTATGAGTGGAGCGCAAAATTACAATTTTGCGAGTGCGATATTTGAGCTCCACTCGTTATACAAGGGCATGCAAATGTGCACTTGTATTTGAAGTTAAGCACAATTTGACCACATTGCATGGAAGCTTTGCACTCACAAGAGCGTGCTTCCATAGGCCCAATCGGAGGCTCGTTCTCATGCGGATAGTCACGGCAGAGAACCTAGCGCAGGTTATAGGAATGTGGGAGAAAATATTATAGCCCATCGTATAACTAATAGCAATTAAATAAAGCTGGGTTAACACAATAGAGCAAAATAGTTCACACCTCTCATATAGCTTTTATTAAATTTATTTTCTTTTGATAGCTGAATTGAAAGTACATTTCTTTAACTTTAACCTTTTAACCTGAAAAATGTATACTTTTGTTGTCAATGCTTTTTAACAACATGAGCTGCACAACAGACCTTTGTTTAGCAAGGCCATATCCACTGCAACTGACATATGTAATGCTTTGTTGTGGTAGATTACAAAAGAAAAAGGTGAACTGAAGACTCAAATGCAAATAATTGAAATGTAAGATGCCTTATGGCTAGAAGAAATAAGTGTGTTACATTTATTCTGCAAATTATTGATCACCTGTACTATTCATATCATTTCAAAGGGATACTAAACAGAATTTTTTTCTTTCATGGCATTAAACCCAAATGTTTTCTTTCATGGTCCAGATAGAGCCGGCAATTTTAAGCTACTTTCTAATATAATCCTATTATCATTTTTTTTTCATTCACTTTCTATCTTTATTTGAAAAAGCAGGAATCTAAGCTTTGGAGCCAGCCCATTTTTGGTTCAGCACCCTGGATAGCGCTTGCTGAATGGTGGCTACATTTAACCACCAATCAGTAAGCGCTATCTATGTGCTGAACCACAAATGGGCCGATTCCTAAGCTCACATTTCTGCTTTTCAAATAAAGAAACCAGGAGAACAAAGACAAATTGATAATAGGAATAAATTAGAAAGTTGCTTAAAATTGCATGCTCTTTCTAAATAGTGACAAAAAATTGGGTTTAGTGTCCCTTTCAGTTTAAATTTTTTTCCACTCTTATCAGGGGCTACAGTGAGAAATTCTAAGTGCTAATTTTGCAAGAAAATAAGTTTTTTTTAACTGTTTTTTTATGTTTACTTTGATTTAAAGGGACATAATACTCATATGCTAAATCACTTGAAACTGATGCAGTATAACTGTAAAAAGCTGACAGGAAAATATCACCTGAGCATCTCTATGTAAAAAGGAAGATATTTTACCTCACAATCTCCTCAGCTCAGCAGAGTAAGTTCTGTGTAAAAAGTTATACTCAGCTGCTCCCAGCTGCAGGTAAAAATAAAAAAAAATGAAGAAATGAACAGCAGCCAATCAGCATCAGCAGTGCTGAGGTCATGAACTATTACTGTGATCTCATGAGATTTGACTTAACTCTCATGAGATTTCATAGTAAGCTTCCTTTACCTGATTGGTGAAATAATATGAGAGTTCACAATGCTCATCCCCTAAGATGTCCCAGGACAGACACACTATAATGCTGCTTAGAAATCCTTTACAATGGGAGGTGGCTACTGAGAAACTTTTGACGTAAAATATCTTTCTTTTTTACATAGAGATGTTCAGGTGATATTTTCTAGTCAGCTTTTTACAGCTATGCTGCATCACTTTCAAGTGTTTAAACATTTGGGTATTATGGCCCTTTAACATATGTGTTTTTACCCAAGGAGCACAGTTTAATATCCCTTTAGGCATTATATATGCTGTATGTGTGTGAGTGTGTGTTTGTAGATGGATGGATAGAGAGCAAGATATAGATTGAGATACAGAAATATACAGATAGATATAGATAGACTGAGATAGATATAGATAGATAGATAGATAGATAGATAGATACATTAGATAGATACATTAGATAGATACATTAGATAGATACACTAGGTAGATAGATAGATAGATAGATAGATAGATAGATAGATAGATGAGAGAGAGAGCAAGAGATAGATAGATATACATAAAGATACAGTGAGATAGATAGAAAGATAGATAGATAGATAGATAGATAGATAGATAGATAGATAGATAGATAGATAGATGGATAGATGGATAGATAGATATAGATAGACTAAGATAGATATAGATAGATAGATAGATAGATAGATAGATATAGATAGACTAAGATAGATATAGATAGATGGATAGATAGATGATAGATAGATAGATAGATAGATAGATAGATAGATAGAAGATGATAGATTTATATTAAGATTGCAAGTGAGCATAGAATTTCAGTCACATGACTGACCATTTGAATTTACATTGTGCAAAGTGAACAAATACAAAACAGAATATTATTCTCTATTTTCTGATTTAGATAAAAATAAATTAAGCAATGCTGACAAATTTAATCTAATAAATTCATCTGCAGGTAATATCCACAGGGTCACAAAACAAAAAAATATGCAATGGCTTATTAACATATTCAATAACTCAACATATGTGCAGCAAGACCTCTATCCAACAGGGTGAGATGAAGATTAAAAAATGTCTACAGATGTTCATATTTCATATTTATAAATGTATGTCCTCTCAAGGTTGCCTATAAGGGTTCCTTATCTTCCTCTAGTCTGTGCCACGGGATAAGCGTGCAACTAATACGTTATTAGCCTTTCCCCTTTAATATGAATGCAAAAAAAATTAGCAATCAAATCTTAACATACAGTACCGTGGGTGCAATTAAATGGCATGCCTTACATATAGTACCGAAAACATTCATAAAAGCTTTTAGAGGTAAAATACCCAGTGCTCTTATGAGCTGGTTTCCTTGGCAACGCAGGCTTTTTTCTTAAATGGCAGAGTAAATAAGTAGTTTTTTCCCACTTAATCCTCACAATTGTCTTGACAATAACAATAAAAAAACTGCTGTCACAGGATGTAGAAACTCAGAGATATTTTTACATTTTCTATTTGTGATTGTTCTTTTAGTTGACTGACAAATATTAAGTAATGATTGACACTAAACGGATAGAAATATCTTGAACTGCATAACATATAAGCTGACTCACTCTGTATTTATTTGGGGATACAATCATATATTGATTTTGAAAGTCAAATATATGTTTTATTAACATACAAGATGATATAGTTTATATTATTAGTTTGTTTGTTTGTTTTTACTGTAATATTCATATTTCCTCAGTGACTGTGAATATAATTTGCTACATGATTGTCAAACATAGTGTTAGGATACACATTTGTGTACACTGGAGAAGTCAAGTGGATGATATATAAGTAGTGAAATTTTGTACTTGGGCATAAAAATATTATTCTGTTCATAGAAGTTTCATAAAGGTATGCAAAGAATTTGAAAACTGTTCATAAACCTGTTTTCTGTGAAAACAAACTGATCAAAAATTAAAAAGTTGAACTGGAAAAACAAATAATATAAAAAATATAAAAATATGCACAATTATGGCACAATTATGAAGCTTTATAGATAGCATAGAGCACCCTGTGCTATCAATTGCACTCAACTTGTAAAAATAATGCAACTCTATTTGATAATAACTTAAAGGGACACTGATCCAAATTTTTTCCATAATTATTCAGATAGAGCATGCATTTTTTTTTTTTAAACTTGTTTTATTAATTTTTCCAATAACACACTTACTTAAACAAAAAATAACAAATAAAGAAAATAAATAAAAATGGGTACAATCTTTCATAAAACACAAGATGAGATTGAAAAATGGGCATGATACTTAACCTAAACCCCAACTTCTCTTATGGGGAGTTGGTGGCTTACCTCTATCCTTGTCAGGGATATTAATGGATATTTGGCATAAGAAATGAATATAACCTCTAAAATTATTTGCACTTAATTACCTTTTAAGCGTCCAAAACTAACTATCTTGTACCCCAACAACATATTTAAGAATTCTTGGCAATATCTGTCCTTGTCAAGAATTTTAACTAATGAGCATAATAAGTAAGTACAATCTCTCATATTAACTACACATAACTACCAATTTAAACCCAGCAATATCATGTACCCTGACTTCACATGCAAGGGAAAAAAAAACAAAAAAACACAGGAAAATTATCTCCTCTCCCCCCTCCTCACCATGTGTCCAATAATACTAAATCAGTATTTCTGAAAGGAAATATTAAATATTCAATTTCAACGGGCGGGAAAATCTTGATAAATTTTGCCCATTTGTCAAAGAAGAGTTTTATTTCCCTTTCTAGGTTTAGATCTGTAGCTTTCTGTTCAATTAGGTATTGTTTTTTGAGATAATTTTTAACTTCAGTGATTGATGGTGCTATCTTGCTTTTCCAGTTTTTGAATATTAAATTTCTGGCTGCTAAGATGACTAGGTTTACAATTTTAGAGTCCTTAAGATTATTATTCTTGTCAACTAAAAAAATAATAGAGATCAATGTTAATTTGAAGGGGATGACCTTTAATGTTTTGTTTAGCCAGTATTCTAATTTATGCCAAAATTGTAAGATTCTTGGACATTCCCATATCATATGGACTAGATCCGCTGCAGGTAAGCTGCATTTAGGGCACTTATTAAAGTTCATGTTGTACCATCTGTAACCCTTCTCTGGTGTATAATATGTTTGGTATAGAAGTTTTAAAAGTGACTCTCTCCAGGTCTCGGCCATAGTTGCTTCCAGCGATAATTGAATTGACCTGGACACTTGTAATTCGCCATTTACATTGACCTGGTTTACCCATTTTTGGGCTATTCTCATTAGATTCTCATCTCCTTTGTAGGAGACAAGGAGATTATACCATGGGGCTATAGAAAAATGGCCTGTTCTGTTTAGTATTATCCAATTGTCCAAATTGCCCCACATCCATTTCCAATTGTATTTACTGATTAATTGCCAAGCGTAATGTCTGGTTTGTAGATACTTTGGCCTAGATTTGGAGTTTGGCGTTAGCCGTGAAAACCAGCGTTAGAGGCTCCTAACGCTGGTTTTAGGCTACCGCCGGTATTTGGAGTCACTCAAAATAGGGTCTAACGCTCACTTTTCAGCCGCGACTTTTCCATACCGCAGATCCCCTTACGTAAATTGCGTATCCTATCTTTTCAATGGGATCTTTCTAACTCCGGTATTTAGAGTTGTGTCTGAAGTGAGCGTTAGACATCTAACGACAAAACTCCAGCTGCAGGAAAAAAGTCAGTAGTTAAGAGCTTTCTGGGCTAACGCCGGTTTATAAAGCTCTTAACTACTGTGCTCTAAAGTACACTAACACCCATAAACTATCTATGTACCCCTAAACCGAGGTCCCCCCACATCGCCGCAACTCGATTAATTTTTTTTAACCCCTAATCTGCCGACCGCCACCTACGTTATACTTATGTACCCCTAATCTGCTGCCCCTAACACCGCCGACCCCTGTATTATATTTATTAACCCCTAACCTGCCCCCCACAACGTCGCCTCCACCTACCTACACTTATTAACCCCTAATCTGCCGACCGCAAAGCGCCACCACCTACGTTATCCTTATGTACCCCTAATCTGCTGCCCCTAACACCGCCGACCCCTATATTATATTTATTAACCCCTAATCTGCCCCCCACAACGTCGCCTCCACCTGCCTACACTTATTAACCCCTAATCTGCTGACCGGAGCTCACCGCTATATAAATGTATTAACCCCTAAAGCTAAGTCTAACCCTAACACTAACACCCCCCTAAGTTAAATATAATTGGACCTCTTCAGCTCCCGCTTGGATGAAGACTTCATCCGGATCATGGACCTCTTCAGCTCCCGCTTGGATGAAGACTTCAGCCGGATCATGGACCTCTTCAGCCCCCCCGCTTGGGCTTGGATCAGGACATCGGAGGAGCTCTTCAGGACGGATCGGTGAACCTGGCAGGGTGAAGATAAGGTAGGAAGATCTTCAGGGGCTTAGTGTTAGGTTTATTTAAGGGGGGTTTGGGTTAGATTAGGGGTATGTGGGTGGTGGGTTGTAATGTTGGGGGGGTATTGTATGTTTTTTTTTACAGGCAAAAGAGCTGAATTCTTTGGGGCATGCCCCGCAAAGGGCCCTGTTCAGGGCTGGTAAGGTAAAAGAGCTTTGAACTTTAGTAATATAGAATAGGGTAGGGCATTTTTTTATTTTGGGGGGCTTTGTTATTTTATTAGGGGGCTTAGAGTAGGTGTAATTAGTTTAAAAGTGTTGTAATATTTTTCTTATGTTTGTAAATATTTTTTTATTTTTTGTAACTTAGTTCTTTTTTATTTTTTGTACTTTAGCTAGTTTATTTAATTGTATTTATTTGTAGGAATTGTATTTAGTGTTAGGTTAATTGTAGGTAATTGTAGGTAGTTTATTTAATTAATTTATTGATAGTGTAGTGTAGTGTTAGGTTTAATTGTAACTTAGGTTAGGATTTATTTTACAGGTAATTTTGTAATTATTTTAACTATTTTAGCTATTAAATAGTTCTTAACTATATTAGGATTTATTTTACAGGTAAGTATTTATCTTTAAATAGGAATAATTTATTTAATAAGAGTTAATTAATTTCGTTAGATGTAAATTATATTTAACTTAGGGGGGTGTTAGTGTTAGGGTTAGACTTAGCTTTAGGGGTTAATACATTTATTAGAATAGCGGTGAGCTCCAGTCGGCAGATTAGGGGTTAATAATTGAAGTTAGGTGTTGGCGATGTTAGGGAGGGCAGATTAGGGGTTAATACTATTTATTATAGGGTTAGTGAGGCGGATTAGGGGTTAATAACTTTATTATAGTAGCGCTCAGGTCCGGTCGGCAGATTAGGGGTTAATAAGTGTAGGCAGGTGGAGGCAACGTTGTGGGGGGCAGATTAGGGGTTAATAAATATAATATAGGGGTCGGCGATGTTAGGGCAGCAGATTAGGGGTACATAGGGATAATGTAAGTAGCGGCGGTTTACGGAGCGGCAGATTAGGGGTTAATAATAATATGCAGGGGTCAGCGATAGCGGGGGCGGCAGATTAGGGGTTAATAAGTGTAAGGTTAGGGGTGTTTAGACTTGGGGTACATGTTAGGGTGTTAGGTGCAGACGTAGGAAGTGTTTCCGCATAGCAAACAATGGGGCTGCGTTAGGAGCTGAACGCGGCTTTTTTGCAGGTGTTAGGTTTTTTTTCAGCTCAAACAGCCCCATTGTTTCCTATGGGAGAATCGTGCACGAGCACGTTTTTGAGGCTGGCCGCTTGCGTAAGCAACTCTGGTATCGAGAGTTGAAGCTGCGTTAAAAATGCTCTACGCTCCTTTTTTGGAGCCTAACGCAGCCTTTATGTGGACTCTCAATACCAGAGTTATTTTTATGGTGCGGCCAGAAAAAAGCCGGCGTTAGTTTTTCGGGTCGTTACCGACAAAACTCCAAATCTAGCCGATAAAAAATTCCTGATTTTTTAAATTAATTTCCAATTTCAATTCCTCGAATGACTTAATGATGCCTGAATCTTGCTTAAAGAGCTGTGAGACCCTTGTTAATCCTTGGTTATGCCAGCGTTGTAGGTTTTGATCTTGTGTTCCCTCCTGGAACTCTGGGTTCCCTAAAAAAGTTTGGTAAGTTGGTATTTGAGTATTTACCTGAATGAGGGTGCCAATTTTTCCCCAAGCTATAATTACCGCATATATGGTCTTCAAGTCTTTTATTTGTTTAGGTATTTGTTGGGGGGAGATGTGCAAGAGAGATACTGGCAAGAGAGGCTTTATCATGCTTTGTTCAAGTTCGTAATCAGATAAATGATTTGATTCTGCGATCCAATCTGCCGCGATACGCCCTAGGAAAGCCAAATTGTACAGGGATAGATCAGGCAGGGCCATTCCACCTTTTTGTTTGGAAAGCGTTAATTTCTTTAAAGAAATTCTAGGTTTCTTAGCTTAGAGCATGCAATTTTAAGCAACTTTCTAAATTACTCCTATTATACATTTTTCTTTGTTATCTTGCTATATTTATTGGAAAAAGAAGGCATCTAAGCTAAGGAGCCAGCCAATTTTTGGTTTAGTACCCTGGACAGCACTTGTTTATTGGTAGGTGCATTTAGCCATCAATAAGCAAAAACAACCCAGGTTGTGAAGCAAAAATGGGCCAGCTTCTAAACTTGCATTCTTGCTTTTTAACTAAAGATAGCAAGAGAATAAAGAAAAATTGATAATAGGAATAAATTAGAAAGTTGCTTAAAATTGCATGCTTTATCTGAATCATGAAAGAACAAATTTGGCTTCAGCGTCCCTTTAAATAACACAAAAGTACCAGAAAATCTTACCTTGTCTTTAATTTTTGTATCACGCCCTATACTTTCAATTGCTCAATTTACTACTGGTAACAGTGCTAAAAAAGTTAGCATGACTGGAAATTAGGGATGGGTATATGTTTTCCAACATTGGAAAAATAAAACAAATTTTAACACATTTTTTCATTTGTTTAGAATTTTAAATGTTTGTACAATATTCTAACATTCGTTTAATGTAATAGTGTTTCTAATGCTTTTTTTAAATTTAATATTAAATTTGATTTTTTTTTCTAATAATTCAATTTGAACTATTCAATATTTGAATTAGAAAAATTCAAATCAATATATTTGTAATAGTACTTCTAATGTTCTCTTTAAATGTAATATTCAAATGAAGCAATATTCAAAATAGAAACGTGATATTATGTATCAATTTACTAGGGACAGATAACAAGTGGAGCACAAACGTTTGCTCACATGTGATTTTGGGTTTTCTCCATAGTTTACGCGCAGGTTAAATTGTGCTGTATTAAGAGTTGAAAGTAAATGTGATGGCTTGAGCGCAATTCAAGTTAATGCTCATCGGGTTTGCCTGTATTTAGAGCTGTGGTTAACAGTTTCATGAAACGATAAAGTCTCACAAAACACATCAAAAATATAATACAAAGTACAGTTACAATCATAATAACAACAGCTAATAAAAATGTTTATCGCCAAGCACTCCACCTTTGATCCTCAACAAATGACCTGGGTGCAATCCAAAAGGGTGCAGAATATATATCAGTAATATATATCAATCTCATAGGTATGGGCACTCACAGGATTTTAAAATTCAAGCTTTATTAGAGAATTTTTTTAAAAGTCGGGCCTTTGTCAAGACAACATGTCAGTTTACATCAGTCTAATGCAAACACAGAAACGGCTATCAAGCCGCCCTCCCAAAGTCGATAGACATAGAAACATAGAATTTGATGGTAGATAAGAACCAAAAAGGCCCATCAAGTCTACCCATATTACATGTTACTTTTTCCTTAGGATAGCCTTATGCATGTCCCAGGCATTTTTAAATTCCTTTACAGTCTTTGTGTTTACCACCTCAAATGGAAGTTTATTCCATGAATCCATGACCCTTTCTGTAAAAAAATGCTTATTCAAATTTCTCCTGAATCTGCTACAATCTAACTTTAGATTGTGACCCCTTGTTTTGGCATTTATTTTTTTGTGAAAAATGCTTTCAGCTTCTATTTTATTAAGTCCCTTCATATATTTGAAGGTTTCTATCATGTCACCTCTTTCCCTTCTATCCTCTAAGCTATACATATTTAGATCATAGAGTCTTTCTTTGTACGTTTTATATTTTAGACCATGTACCATTTTAGTAGCCCTCCTTTGGACAGCTTCTAGTTTATTTATATCTTTCTGAAGATATGGTCTCCAGAACTGTACACAGTATTCCATATTTGGTCTAGCTAATGATCTGTAAAGTGGCATAAGAACATTGCTATTTCTGCTACTAAAACCTCTTCCAATGCAACCAAGCATTTGATTGGCCTTGCTGGCTGCACTGCTGCATTGTGTACCAAATTTTAAATCATCTGAAATAATAATTCCCAAGTCCCTTTCTTCTTTAATTACAGTCAGTAATGTACCATTGAGACTATAATTGGCCATTGGGTTTTTGGATCCTATATGCATAATTTTGCTCTTGGTAATATTAAATTTCAGATCCCATTTATTTGACCAGTCCTCTAGTTTATTAATATCACAGTTCATTTGATCAACTCCTCCTGGAACATCTACCCAGTTACAAATTTTTGTATCATCAGCAAACAAGCAAACCTTCCCCTTAAGCCCACTTCCAATATTACTTATGAACATGTTAAACAAAACAGGCCCAAGAACTGACCCTTGGGGAACACCACTAGTAACTGATGCCTCATTTGAATGTACTCCATTAATAGAAACCCTCTGTCGTCTATATTTAAGCCAGCATTCTACCCACTTAACAATCTTAGCATCTATTCCAAGGCAAAACATTTTGTGAATAAGATTGTTGTGTGGGACGGTGTCAAATGCTTTGCTAAAGTCTAGATATGCAACATCTACGGCTCCTCCCTGGTCTATTATTTTAGTTATATTTTAGTTACATGGTCAAAGAAATCAATTAGATTAGTCTGGCATGATCTTCCAGCAGTGAAACCATGCTGTCCTTTGTCTTCTAAGTTGTTTGTCTGAATGAAAGATTCAAGTCTTTCCTTTAAAAGAGTTTCCATTAATTTCCCTGCAATTGAGGTCAAACTGACTGGCCTATAATTAGCAGAATCTTCCCTACTACCCTTTTTATGAAGAGGGACTACATTGGCAATTTTCCAGTCTTTTGGAACAACTCCTGTTAGAAGTGACTGATTAAATAAATCAGCTAATGGAGTAGCTATTACGGATCAAAGTTCTCTTAGAACCCTTGGTTAAATATTATCTGGACCCACAGACTTATTTACTTTTATTTTTTATAAAGCCCTTGAAACCTCCTCCTCTGTAAAAAGAAAAGTACTACTCACATTATTATTTACAGTAACATCCCTTAATAGGATCTCACTATCTTTACCGTCTGTTGTAAAGACTGAACAAAAGTAATCATTTAAACAGTTTGCTATTTGTTTATCTTCTTCCACTACTCTATCATCATTCTTGAGTCTAACTATCCCTCATTCACTTTGAATGTCTATCGACTTTGGGAGGACGGCTTGATAGCCGCTTCTGTTTTTGCATTATGCTGATGTAAACTGACATGTCTTGATAAAGGCCCAACTTTGGGGCGGAACGTCAACATTGATTTTTAAGAGATTTCTCCAATAAAGCTTGAATTTTAAAATCATGCGAGTGCCCATACCTATGAGACTGATTGGTATATATATATATATATATATATATATGTGTGTGTGTGTGTGTGTGTGTGTATGTATGTAAACATTTATTTATGTAATTATTAGTTAGTATATATATGTATTTACAGATATATATATATATATATATATATATATATATATATATATATATATATATATATATATATAAATAAATAAATAAATAAATAAGAAAAAAACACTCACAGCACAAAATGCTAATAAAGCAAGAATCTACCCCAATCTGCAAACTTTAATATATAGCAGACTAGGGGTGCCAGGCTATAGTTGCTATAATATTACAAAAAACAGAGAAATTGGGGATTCAAAAGAACCACCAAGACGATTTTAGCCAGCACAGATAATAAAGCCTAAATTGTATTGCCCCAATAAGGAGCTAGAGAACACCAGGTGAGACACAAAATCTTTAGTTTAACCACACCCACAAAATATAGCTAGTGCATAGATTTATTAAAATACCATAAACCACAGTTAGATTGTAATCGACACTAGGGATATATATGTTCATATATAAAGATTAGTATTTTCTGTAACCCGCCATCACTATGGTGTAATTTATTGATCAAATAGTTATTTAAGAATGATGCTTTTAGTTATGGGGAAAAAGTGAGTACAGTTCGCTATTACCATATATTTAAAATGTTCTTTGATAAGGTGAATCAAAAGTACAATGTATTTACTGATACTCAGGCAACATATGTTGCAACCCTTTAACCACAATAACAATACCGCAGTTACTTTATTATTTCACCCCTGACGTCACAGGAGCTGACGTGAATAAAAGGAATCAACCAATCATAGTAAACTATACATAGCTTGATGAAGCCCGATTTAAATGTACTAAGCTTGGGTGAAATGCACATAGCAGAAGCTATAAAGCAAATAGGGGGTGGCAGCTGTACCCTCGTCTTTTTGAAGTAACGACCAGTGCTTGTTGAACCGGCTAAGAGGTTGAGACTATTTTGACCCCTGTACAACTACTTTCTTCACAATTGGAATTTGGAGACAGAAAAGGGTGAGTGGATGTATGTTTACAGCATGACATGCTCTGCGGAAACCAGTGTTTATCAACAGCTTTAAGGAAAGCATGGACCGTCTAAGGATGGGTCAGATATGCATTTAACCTGATACTGTCAGGGTGCCAGGAATCAGACCGAGAAGAGAAATGCAAAAATAATCACACCTTTATTAATAGCAAAAATAAATAAAAAGTCGACAAGTCAAATAACAAGCCAGGAGTCAAAACCAGAGCTGGTAGATAGACGAGCTGAGTCAGGAGCCAAAGCGAATAGTCAGACGAGCCGGAATCAGGAACAAGGAAAACATCAGAGTCAGGAACAAGTCAGGGATCAGGAACCAGGAAGGATGTCAGGTAGCCAGGTAATACACAGGAACTCTCACAAACAGGTCTGAGACAATGCAAAGGCATACTGAATAGAGGCCCTTTAAATAATAAGTGATGACATCACAATTCTGAGACTGTATCCTGTCTCACATGGATGATGCACACCAGTCTGGCCATAAAAGAAAGTGTAGGAAATGAGCAGCATTCCCCATAATTCACCATAGTCAGGAAGAGAGGTGAGTAAAATGGCTGCCAGCAGCACATGGCAAACAACAGGGAAAAAACCCTGACAGATACGAGTAGCCGTTTACCTTTTTCAATGCATTATTTCTGAGACTGTTTTCTCACGTCACCCTTACAGTCTGGAATCTCTTGCAAGTATTAACAGAAATTGAATTAATTATATACAGGGGTCTCAGGAAGTAAATAGTTCCCTCTATTTAACACAGTGTCCAGTTTCTAAGTTTTGGATATCATATCTCAAAGGAGAACTATTTTGGTTAAAATTTTTATTTTTCTTCAGGAATAACTTGATATCTTCCAGAGACTTTGAACAATAGTGGATATACTTTTTTTTTTTTGACTTATATAAACCTCCCGGGAAGGTACCTTACTAAATATTAAGGGTTTATCTGTATATCTGTGACCGGTCACCAAGTGTTGATTACAGTATAACTGTGGTTTATGGTATTTTAATAAATCTATGCACTAGCTATATTTTGTGGGTGCGGTTAAACTAAAGATTTTGTGTCTCAGCTGGTGTTCTCTAGCTCCTTATTGGGGCAATACAATTTAGGCTTTATTATCTGTGCTGGCTAAGATAGTCTTGGGGGTTCTTTTGAATCCCCAATTTCTCTGTTTTTTTGTAATATATATATATATGCATTGGAGCCCTTTGCTGTTAAGTAACTGAAAACATGTCAAATTATATTGATGCAAAATTAATTTATAATAGCGTATTTAACAATTTATTTAGTTTAAATATATCACATTCCAATGTTTTGCACATAGCAAAATATGTTCTAAGTATTTATAAATATATATTCCTATATATACTGTGTGTATATGTGTGTGTGTTTGTGTGTGTGTGTGTATATATATATATATATATATATATATATATACATACAGTATATAGGAATAGATATATATTGTACCAAAATACCATCAGATACATGTAGAAATATGTATTTAAGAATAAATAGAACATATTCTGCTATGTGAGGAACATTTGAATGTGAAATATTCATATTTTCATGTCGCATTAGCAACATGAAACATAAGTTCGGGTTATCGTGCGAGTAGGGTGTTTTTCCACATTTTTTTTCTCCATTGACTTCTTAAAAGTAATTTAAAGGGATATAGTATATAACAAGTTGTTGGACTGGAAAGAACCTAAAGGTGTAAATGTAGGTGCGGATTTGTATATGTGTATGTATCTATGTGTATGTATGTGCACACATACATAGATACACATACATTCGTATGTGAGTGGATTTCTATGTGTATGTATCTATGTGCATGTTTATGTCTCTGTATATATGTATGCCCATGTGCACACATAGAAATGCACAGAAGATATTTTGATCCCATCCCAGTCCAATACCTGGTCAAATACCCTATCCTTTAATTCACTGTTAACACACTTTATAGTGTGCTTATAGTTATAGTTTATATATATATATTACTGTGCAGAAGTCTTAAGCCATCATTAGATGACCATATATAATTATTTCTTTATTAGAATACAATCGGAAAATATTTGAATACAATATTAGAAAACAGAAAAAAAAAGATTCTATAGGCTAAAGTGGCAAGTATTTAGTGTGACCTCCACTTACACTTGAGCAATAGCAGGAACCTGGCTCTCATCAACCTAAATGGAATGGTACCCTAATTAATTTAACTGATAACCCCTGTATTTGTCCTACTATTTCATGTCAAAATGACTGCTGTGAAATGGTCTATTACACCAGGTTTGTGCAAGACATACTTGAGCATTACATACACAGTTTAGTTAATTGGAAGATTGCTAATAAGACCAACTTTAAATCACATTATTCTGTTCAAAATACCAAAAGATCACAGAATTTGACAGACATAAAATCATACTTTTGCATGAGCAAGGCAAATCTCAAAGGAAACCAGCAAACAAACTGGTTACTCGGGATTTGGTATTTAAGCTGTTATAAAGTAATTTGAAGAATCAAGAGAGGCCAAGGACAAAAAAATGACTGGATGGCCAAAAAAACTTTAAAATTCTGATGAGAGGTTTCTGGTTTCTCAGATTTCTTCTTTGAGAGAGCAGAAGAAGTCCAGCAAGGTCCTGGTTCAGCATCTGGCAGCTTCATCGGGATGCCAAGTTGACCCTTCTACAGTCAAAAGAAGCTTGATCAGGAATGGCCTTTATAGAAGGGTAGAAACCCCTGTTATCTAAAGGAGAACAGGGTGAAAGACAAAGATATGCTAAAGCTCACAAAGATTAGAATGAAAACAGTGGGCAATGTATTATAGAGTGACAAATCTATGTTTGAAATATTTGGATCCAATCATTGACAATATGTGAGAAGAAGAGTTGGAAAGAGATAAGGAGATGGAAGAATGAGTGCTTGTGGCCTTCAGTGAAACATGGTGGAGGGTCTGTCCTGGTTTGGGGCTACATTTCTGCCAGTAGTGTTAGTGTGATATTGTCTGAATTGATTGGATCATGAATGCTGAAAATACTGACAGGTTTTTATTCATCTTACCATTCCTTCTGGAAAGCACCTGATTGGATATGGTTTTCATTTTCACCATAATAACGATCCCAAGCACACTGCTAATGCAGTGAAATCCTGTTTAAAAAGAAAAACAGATGATAAAACAATGACAGTCATGGACCTGAATATTATACAGGCAGTATGGGAGTACCTGGACAGAGAAAGAAATTAAAGACAACCTAAATCTAAAGAAGAACTCTGGGAAGTGTTGAAAGAAGCCTGGTATAATATACCAGAAGATTACCTCATAAAACTTCAGAAAAGAGTTCAAGACGTGCTTAGTGCTAAGGGAGGTCACTCTAAATACTGACTTTTATCTTTAGAATCCATTTTATTCTGAAAATTGTGGGGGGGGGGGGTTAAATGATTTGTACATATTTCCTGTATTTTCTGTTTGTATCTTAATAAAGAGACCAAAAAATAAATATGGAGGGTCATTAAAACATTGCTAAAACAACAAATCGAATGGTGGCCTTAGACTTTTGCACAGTACTGTGTGTGTGTGTGTGTGTGTGTATATATATATATATATATATATATATATATATACACACACACACATATACACATACACACAGATATACACATACACAAATGTATATACGTGTGTATATATATATATATATATATATATGTATGTGTATATATGTGTGTGTATATATATATATATATATATATATATATATATATATATATATACACATTTAAAATAAAAATATAATTTTATAGTATGTTAAAAACAGAACTATTTTTTTTCTATTTTATTATAACAACTTAAGTTTAACTTAGTGAAAGCCTGGACCTGAGTTTTGCCGTTTACCCCATAGAAGTCTATTAGGTGGGGGATTTAGCATTGTCATTCTATCCGACCTCCAGATGTTAGCATGTCTGAGGAGCTTGAGCACTAACATTTTATTTTCAACTTTTAATATGAGAACAAGGATACGAATGATATTGATTTAACTTGCAGAAGGCTGTAGCAGTGCTGCTAACCCCTTTTTAGCTAGTCACTGTCACACATCAGCTTTTATACAGCCCAAAATCTATGCATAGAATTAAAAAGAAATGACACCAGGCACAATTTGCTGCTAACATGGCACCTCAAATCAAAATAAATATATTTCCCCACCACAACAACTACTCTTTAAGACTGATTCTCCCAAAAATCAACGCTAAATGAACCCTCCATACATGATCTCCCCACTACAATTACCAGCCATTAAGAAGCACACATGGGGTTAATTTACCATATGTCTGGATTTATTGTGTATATTTTGAGGGAATTAGGCTTAAGGGGGATGTTTTGGTGGAGGTATCAGATCAGGAGTGGTAAAGCTATAGATAGTTAATTGCATTGAGGGAAGGCCACAGTTAGGGTTAATTGCAGTTTAGGGGTCGGTGGCAATTTTATGTGATTTTTTTGTGAATTTTATGTGAATTTACATGAGAAAGTTTGCGGTTAGGGTTAATGGGCTATGAAACTAGCAACAATGTAGTATAGGTGCCAATGTTATAGTGACTGCGGGTAAGAAGTTACCTGAACAGCCAGTCATAAGAACATACAGTTTAGAGACCAACATATAGCGCTAGATTATGAGTGGAGCACCATTTAGCACTCTCCCTCCCCCCGTGCATCAACTTTTCTAGAGGATAATATTTTGCATGCGTTAAGTACAGCTCATATTACAAGTTGAAAGTAAAAATGTTGCACTCGCACGAAACCTGACGCATGCAAAAAGTTAACCATGGGACATTGAGTTTGCGATATCATATTCACTGCATTGACTTTAATGGAGCAGCAGAGTTAAAAAAAACACCTAAACGCACGTGCTAACCCAATCACAATAAACCCCTTATTCTAATAACCCCTAACCTGCAATATCATCCTTACTCTTTTAACCCCACTACACTAGTAACCAAATAAACCACCACATCCCCCACTGCAATAAACTCCCCACAATTTTAAAAATTTAAAACACTATCTTCAAAAAATGCCCAGAGAAGTGAATTTGTTGGGCAGTGCCCTGAAGTAAATTAGCCCTTTTGGAATAACCCCCGCCCCTTTATTTAACAAAATCCTAATCCAGAAACCCTATCCTAAAAAAAACCAACCGATACTAAAAAAAACCAACCTATACTAAAAAAAAACTATCTTAAAAAAAAATGCCCTGAAAAGGGTATAAGTGGTTATAGCCCTTTTGCACAAATAATAATAAAAAAAAAACGCTATGCTAAAATTAACTTATCCAGCAGGACGGGCCCTATTATTCATGTGAGTATCAGATTGGTATAACAGTTGTGAAGCTGGATATATCGTGCATTGCACAACCTCCATGAAAAAATAGGTACAACAGAACCTTTTTTAGTATATTGACATAAAAAAGGTGTTACACAGGATTACAAATATATCCACTAGATATTATTTGATCTCATAGCATCAATTAATTTTGATACTTTTTGGAACTTGGCTCTTCATTTATATAAAATATATTATGGCCTACGTTTTGAATAGAAAGCATATATCATCCATTACTATTTGCAAACCACAGACTTTTACCAACAGATGAAAGAATTTTGTTGATGCATATATTGTGTTTTAATACATTGTTTTTTATTATTTGACCCCAATGTACTATTTTACTCTTTGTATAATAAATGAATATTGCCTTTTAATATATCCTTTTTTATAATATCCTTTTCTTTGAGCTACCCATAGTTTTTTATGATTACTTAGTTTACACTATTTTAGAGGAGTATAGTGTTTTATTTGGGAGCTGCAGCGTATTTGGTTTCTTTAGGCTACACCTGCTTAAAGGGACATAATACTCATATGCTAAATCACTTGAAACTGATGCAGTATAACTGTAAAAAGCTAACAGGAAAATATCACCTGAGCATCTCTATGTAAAAAAGGAAGATATTTTACCTGATAATCTCCTCAGATCAGCAGAGTAAGTTCTGTGTAAAAAGTTATACTCAGCTGCTCCCAGCTGCAGGGGAAAAAAAATTAATAAATGAAGAAATGAACAGCAGCCAATCAGCATCAGCAGTGCTGAGGTCATGAACTCTTTTACTGTGATCTCATGAGATTTGACTTAAAGGGACAGTATACTGAAAAATAGTTTTTCCCTTAATGTGTTTACAATTGCTTTTTTTACCAACTGCAGAGTACAAAATGTATGAAAAATAGCTTTTTAAGGTTTTTTGTGTATATAAAAGCTCTGATTTTGTGTTTTGAAGCCACAACCTAATACAATGGGTTGAGCTTGTAGTTATAATCAGATGTCATTACTGTATCGCATTGTGTACATATACCTGCTTCTTTATCTTATATCTGTCCATAAAACAATCACCAGTACTTGGAGAGAACAATGGAAAATCAACATTTTATTACCTTATCTCTGCTATTTCCCACTGGGAGTGTAATTTCTTCTGCTGGCTGTGTTTACAAAGCTTATCTATAGCTTGGACCTGCGGCCACAAACTTTCAGAATAGGTGGGGATACCACATGCTAAATCAACTGTTTCAAATGCCAATATAAGAGTAAAGGAGCTACTTGTAAACAATTCAATACACTCCAATAGGTAAAGTTGATCATTGGGAAGAAATTAAAGGGGAGAATTTTTTTGAGTAAACTGTCCCTTTAACTCTCATGAGATTTCATAGTAAGCTTCCTTTAACCTGAATAGGGAAATAATATGAGAGTGCATGAGGCTCATCCTTTCAGTTGTCCCAGGACAGACATACTAATATGCTGCTTAGAAATCCTTTACAATGGGAGGTGGCTACTGAGAAACTTTTGATGTAAAATATCTTTCTTTTTTACATAGAGATGTTCAGGTGATATTTTCTAGTCAGCTTTTTACAGCTATGCCGCATCACTTTCAAGTGTTTAAACATTTGGGTATTATGGCCCTTTAATTACCCCCCTCTACTTCTACTAAACCTCCAAATGCTTCCTCACCAACTTGAACGCAGCTCCTTTGGGGGGCAGTGGTGGGTCCATAGCGGCAGTCCTCTTGTGGTGGTCCCCTGATGGCACTCCTGGATCCTCTTGTGCAGTCCTTCTCTTTTTGTTTCACCCAATGCATCTTCAATGCTGTCACTGCAGCAAACTGAAGATTGAATGCAAACTTCCCCCTTTTTATAGGGGTTCCCTAGCATTTCTATTGGCAGATTTTGGAATGCTAATTCGTCAGATTTAGTTTTTGTGACAATAAAGCTAAATCACTTCAGGGCACTGCCTAACAAATGACCTTCTCATTACATTTTTTGTAGGTTTCCTATTTTAGATTTGTTATAGGTTTTAAGTGTTTGTGATATGTTTTTATTTAAGAGTACTTTTGTTTTTGGATAGGGCTTATACTAGTTGTTTTTTGTTTTTGTTTTTTGCAGTTTTTTTTTATACTGATAGTGCTTTCTTATTTTTGTAACTTAAAGGTACAGTCAAGTCCAAAACAAACTTTCATGTTTTAAATAGGGCATGTAATTTTAAACAACTTACCATTTTACCTTTATCACCAATTTTGTTTTTGTTCTCTTGGTATTCTTAGTTGAAAGATAAACCTAGGAGGTTCACATGCTAATTTCTTAGACCTTGAAGGCTGCCTCTAATCTAAATGCATTTTGATAGTTTTTTACCACTAGAGGGCATTAGTTCACGTGTTTCATATAGATAACATTGAGCTCATGCACGTGAATTTACCATGGAGACAGCTCTGATTGGCTAAACTGCAAGGCTGTCAAAAGAACTGAAATAAGGGGGCAGTCTGCTGAGGCTTAGATACAAGGAAATTACAGAGGTAAAACGTGTATAATTATAACTGTGTCGGTTATGCAAAACTGGGAAATTGGTTATTAAGGGATTATATACGGTTGCAAGAAAAAGTATGTGAACCCTTTGGAATGATATGGATTTCTGCACAAATTGGTCATAAAATGTGATCTGATCATCATCTAAGTCACAACAATAGACAATCACAGTCTGCTTAAACTAATAACACACAAAGAATGAAATGTTGCCATGTTTTTATTGAACACACCATGTAAACATTCACAGTGCAGGTGGAAAAAGTATGTGAACCCCTAGACTAATGACATCTCCAAGAGCTAATTGGAGTGAGATGTCAGCCAACTGGAGTTCAATCAATGAGATGAGATTGGAGGTGTTAGTTACAGCTGCCATGCCCTATAAAAAACACACACCAGTTCTGTGTTTGCTTTTCACAAGAAGCATTGCCTGATGTGAATGATGCCTCGCACAAAAGAGCTCTCAGAAGACCTACGATTAAGAATTGTTGACTTGCAGAAAGCTGGAAAGGGTTATAAAAGTATCTCCAAAAGCCTTGCTGTTCATCAGTCCACGGTAAGACAGATTGTCTATAAATGGAGAAAGTTCAGCACTGCTGCTACTCTCCCTAGAAGTGGCCGTCCTGTTAAGATGACTGCAAGAGCACAGCGCAAACTGCACAATGAGGTGAAGAAGAATCCTAGAGTGTCAGCTAAAGACTTACAAAAGTCACTGGCAAATGCTAACATCCCTGTTAGCAAATCTACAATATGTAAAACACTAAACAAGAATGGATTTCATGGGAGGATACCACAGAGGAAGCCACTGCTGTCCAAACAAAACATTGTTGCATGTTTACAGTTTGCACAAGAGCACCTGGATGTTCCACAGCAGTACTGGCAAAATATTCTGTAGACAGATGAAACCAAAATTGAGTTGTTTGGAAGAAACACACAACACTATATGTGGCGAAAAAGAGGCACAGCACACCAACATCAAAACCTCATCCCAACTGTGAAGTATGGTGGTGGGGGCATCATGGTTTGGGGCTGCTTTGCTGCTTCAGGGCCTGGACGGATTGCTATCATCGAAGGAATAATTAATTCCCAAGTTTATCAAGACATTTTGCAGGAGAACTTAAGGCCATCTGTCTACCAGCTGAAGCTCAACAGAAGATGGGTGTTGCAACAGGACAATGACCCAAAGCATAGAAGTAAATCAACAACAGAATGGCTTAAACAGAAGAAAATACGCCTTCTGAAGTGGCCCAGTCAGAGTCCTGACCTCAACCCGATTGAGATGCTGTGGCATGACCTCAAGAAAGTGATTCACACTAGACATCCCAAGAATATTGTTGAACGGAAACAGTTCTGTAAAGAGGAATGGTCAAGAATTACTCCTGATCGTTGTGCACGTCTGATCTGCAACTACAGGAAACGTTTGGTTGAAGTTATTGCTGCCAAAGGAGGTTCAACCAGTTATTAAATCCAAGGGTTCACATACTTTTTCCACCTGCACTGTGAATGTTTACATGGTGTGTTCAATAAAAACATGGCAACATTTCATTCTTTGTGTGTTATTAGTTTAAGCAGACTGTGATTGTCTATTGTTGTGACTTAGATGATGATCAGATCACATTTTATGACCAATTTGTGCAGAAATCCATATCATTTCAAAGGGTTCACTTACTTTTTCTTGCAACTGTATCTTTTAAAACAACAAAAATTCTGGTGTTGACTGTCCCTTTAAGGGGTCTTAGGAGGATAGCGGTTAGGGGTTAAAAATTGTATGGCTTATTGCAGTGGGGTTGTGGTGGTTTAGGGGTTAATAGGTTAGGGGGTAGTTTGTGATGGGGATGTGGTGGATTAGGGGTTAAATAGTGTTGTGGGTGGTAGAGTAGGTTGTTATACTTTATTTTATTTTACTTTATTTTATTGTTTGGGGTTTTGTTGCTTAAAAAGTTTGAGCATAAAAGGTGATTGCGATCAAGCAATCACATTTCTTTCAACTTGTAATACGTGCATAAGTTAATGCAATTGCAATGTTGAAATATTGCTCTTGTGTTAATGTTACTTCTCCACTTGTAATCTAGCCCATAGTGTGTTGTATCTGTATAAGATCTAGCTCCAAATTGTTATCTGGTGAAACTGTGACATAGTTTATAGTATAGGAGCCAACACTTTAGTGACTTGGGAACTAATGGTTTGTTAAGTTTTTTGGTGTGATATACTTTAATAATACTGTTTCACAACTGGGTTGAAATTCAATAGCTCATGCAGGCAGATTTAAAACAAGCAATGAGAGTAGTGCTTATCTGCAAATAAGAAACAGTTAAAATAGACATGACAAGCTAAAGTAAAGGATTGGAGAGAACTAGAGTAGTCAAACAAGTCATAGAGGCCCATTTATCAAGCTCTGTATGGAGCTTGTGGGCCCGTGTTTCTGGAGAGTCTTCAGCTCCATAACCCTGTCCGCCTGCTCTGAGTAGCTGGACAGGAATCGCCACAATTCAACCCGATTGAGTACGATCAGTTTGATTGACACCTCCCTGCTGGCAGCGAGTCTGCAGGGGGCACCATTGCACCAGCAGATCTTGTGAGCTGCTGGTGCAATGCTGAATAGGGAGTGCATATTGCTCTCCGCATTCAGCGAGGTCTTGCGGACCTGATCCGCACTGTCGGATCAGGTCCGCAAGAACCTTGATACATAGGCCTCATAGTCTAGAGCTGGAGATACTGGTGAATCTCAAGCCATCTGAAGTTGGTACACAGGAGGCAAATCTATAAAGACAATGCAGGATTTCTGCTACAAACAGCCACAATAATCAGGCAATGTGTGTTTGCAGGAATTGATTCTCATAGGCCAAAGCAAATCACATAGTCAGATGAAATTACACAGATGCAAGTATAAGGATATCAGAGTACAGTAACGTCTGAGTTCATAGTGGCAAATGGACAAAACAAAGAAACAACCACAGGGACTCCAAGGTTTTATGCCACCCAAAAACAGTTCCTGTCATCTGCATTTATTTTGTTGAGGTTATATTATTGCTTCTATCTCTGGGGAACAGGAAAATCTCACATCAATCTTGAGATTTCATACCAATTAGCACATGGAGCATAATCTATTAAATGGACAGTGGCACTTGCAGGGGGGTTCTATGAACTCCAAACATTATTGAAGTACTCCTCTTTCTCATAACACCCATACATTTTCAAAATTGTCCTTTCCTCTAACTAGGACAAACTGAAAGGTGTGGAAAAAAGTAGAAAAGTATAACCTTACTAGTATTAATTAAAAGGACAGTAAAGTCAAAATGTCAAGATTCAGATAGAGCATGCAATCTAAAAGCACATAATACTCATATGCTAAAATCACTTGAAAGTGATGCAGCATAACTGTAAAAAGCCGAAAAGAAAATATCACATGAGCATCTCTATGTAAAAAAGGAAGATATTTTACCTCAAAATGTCTTCAACTCACCAGAGTAAGTGCTGTGTAAACACTTCAGCTACTTTCCAGCTGCAAAAGCACATAATGGGAGGCGCAGGAGCGGAAGTCTGTATTTTTTTTCTTTTCATCTGGCAGCAGTGCAGGGGGGCCGAGTAAGGAGAGTGCAGTGAGGATCAGTGACTGGCATTGCTTATTGCCGTCAGTACAAATGAAAGGACATTTTTGCCTAGTTTTCAAGCGAGGAGCGCGCACTTACATACACCCAGTTGAAAACATTTAGCAAAGCAGAGTATGGGGACACACTGATACCTCTTACCGTTACAATGCAGCATGGTAGGTCAGTGCAAGTGTTTCACATACAGCATGGTAGATCAGCTCTTAGCATGGTAGATCAGTAGATCAGTGTTTCAGGTCCTCCAGTTTACCTTCCTTGAAAGCATATTTTGGCCTCATTTTGAGTTTCGCTAAAAGAGAGGCCCACTGTGTAAGACTTTAAAAACCATTAATATTTGTATATGTATATATACTATATATATATATATATATATATATATATATATATATATATATATATGTATATATATATATATATATATATATATATATATATATATATAAAGAGAACTATGAATAACAGCACTTTGAAGATAGTATAAGGACTTCTGTGAATTATTACTAAGTCCTAATAAGACCTGTAGTTAGGGATGGGCGAATGTGTTTATATCCGAATTCGAATGCTAGAACAAATGTTATTGTAAAAATTTGATTTACATAATAGAATGTTGATAAGAATGAATATTCTTAAAAATTCGATTTTCGAATGTTATTTACAGTTTCCGAATGTCACATTCGAATTCGAATGTCACATTCGAATTCAAATGTTACATTCAAATTCATATGTTACATTCGAATATCACATTCGAATTCGAATATTACATTTATAAAACACAGTATTAGACTAGAAATACTATTTCGAATTTGAATGTCACATTCGAATCGAATATCACATTCAAATCGAATATAACATTTAAAACACAGTATTAGACTAGAAATACTATTTCAAATTTGAATGTCACATTTGAATTCGAATGTCACATTCGAATTTGAATATTACATTTCGAAATTGAATGAATACATAGCTAAACATTCTATTATTCGAGCAAATATTTTCAAATTTTATTGAAAAATTCGAAAACGAAAATTCAAAAATAGAATGTTAGAATGTTATATAAACATTCGAAATTCGATTCAAACAAACTAATGTATCAAAATTCATTTTAAATTTAGAATTTTTAGAAACATTCGCCCATTCCTAAACATAGTGCTACCTTAATAACCTGACAGAGTATTCTTAGCAGCCCCTGCCACCAATATTACAGAGTCTGTAAATTGAAATGAATGTAAAGATTGGTTGTAGGCACAAGAACAGGGCTTAAAACCAAAGGTTATTCAGTTTGTATAAACAATACAAAACAATAAAATGATACAATGCAATAAAATGTTATATAATAAACTCTTAAAATATGTGTGTGTGTGTGTATATATATATATATATATATATATATATATATATATATATATATGCATAAAAGTTAAAACAAGGGGGCGGAGCTAGCCAGCAGCCTAGACAGTCGCAATCTAGCAGAGCTCCTGATAAAAATACTTAATCATTAGCTGTAAAATACGAGTTGGGGGCTGACAACCCATAAAAATCTTTGGAGCAGTATTTACTCACTGCAAGTAAGCCCAAGCTGTAATTTGGCAGAGTTTGAGCTAATTTTTGATCTACCTGGAAAGGAGTACCAGAGGATTTTCCGGAAAGTCAGAGGGAGCCTGAAATCTTCAGGAAAGGATACAATAGAAGTTGGCAGAACTATACTCCTTGAAAAATAGCTGCATATCAGGACCTATGGTTTGCAGCTCCAGACACAGCCCTGAACTTCATAAGTGAGGACGACGCCATTTTATCTCAGAAGTGCGCAATAGATAGTGCACACACACACAGGGAATATAACTTACCCCAGCTCCCCTAATCTACCCTGCACACCTACCTCAACTACCTGTTTTGAACTTTGAAGCAGTACACTATTGTTCTGGACTTAATCTATCACCCCTGGGAACATTAGCAGGAGTGGACTGCTGGGAAGCACTGGTAGTGTGTGTTTGTTGGAACTTTCTCACTGGGGACAACTGTGTCTGAGAGTGTGGGTTACCGAAATTGAAGCCCCCCTCCTCCATACGTGAATTACAAGAGGTTAATCTGTGTGAACTCAGGTGGGCCACAGCCTAGAAAACAGGACCACAGATTGCATGCTCACTATCCCTGTTCTGATCCTACCTCCTTTATCCACTGCAGACCATTTCTAGGTGGGGGCCACTATTTGGGTTGGTGCTCACGAACTCCTCCAGTAAGGGAGATTTAACTCCTAAGACCCCACACCGTGAGTAAGGCTCTCTAATAGAGGAATCACATTTGCAGTTACTCCAATAAAGACCATTAATCTTAGCAGTGGTAACCCTGATACCTATACCATGTCCAAAGGGCCTTGGAGGTCCTGAGCTCCCTCCTTACCTGACCTGCCACATACTATCTTGGACTTCCTAAGGATCCTCCAGCATAGAGACTAGGAGTAACTCCTAGAGCAATTACTCATCCTGACCCCTTAACTACTACTGTGCAGTAGTCCATGTTGCTACACCCAACCTCACCCCTTCCGGCCTGGTCCTCCTGGCTGGTCACTTCCACTTACCTTTTCCCCTCCCTGTAGTTGTTCTCACAAAGGCCATATTCCCTAGATCCCTGTGGTGAGGGTGTTGGAATTAAGCTCTCGCTTGTAGCCACCCCTGGCTTGCCTAACCCCCCTGTTCCTTCACATGCTCCTACTCTGGGCCACCATGGAGTAACATTTTATGTCTAGGCCCTGCTGAACCCGGGATGTAATACTCACACAGGGGAAGAACACAGTCATTCAGTATTGATCACCTCTGTGCATATTTCTCAGGCCTACTACACATCCCCTTGTAGAAATGTCACAAGCATTTAAAAGAAAACAAAAAGGGACCTCTCCGCCAAAGCGCACTGTGGTTGAACATTTCCGCCATCAAACAATGTACACTCACACTTCATCTGAAGAAGAGGGCCTCGAGGACACTGTTACTCATAATTCCCAAAATCTTCCAACGGTAAAGACCAGACTTGATCCTTCTCATAATAATGAACCTCTCACCATGGACTCTATCAAATCCCTCTCAGCAAGCCATCACGAATCGCTCTCTAAAAAATTTGATAAAAGTCATGCAGAGCTGAAAAGGGATATTGCGAGTATTGGTGATAGAACAGACACCCTGGAAACATAAAGATCTAACAGTGGACCACGCAAGTCTAGTAAGCTATTCCTAAAATCTTGCCAACCAGATCTCTGATCTAGAATCCAAACTTGCTGATCTGGAGGACAGATCCCGGAGGAACAATGTCAGAATCAGGGGAATACCGGAAATGGTTTGCCCACCTGAGTTGAAGGACTATCTCTTAGAACTCTTTACTGCCTTGGTAGGTCCCTCAAGTGATTCAGAGAAGTTGATAGATAGAGCACACAGAGCACTACGGCCTCACAGCATGGAAGGTGATAAACCACGGGATGTCATCATCAACCTTCATTATTTCACCTTCAGAGAAAAACTACTGAGGGCAGCGGCAAAAGAAGGTGCACTCACAGATAAATTTTCGGAACTCCAGATATTCCCGGATCTCTCCCCACATACCCTCCAACTACGACAAAACTTTCAGTTTTGCACAAAGATCCTGAGAGATAAAGGAATAAAATACAGATGGGGCTTTCCTGTCCAACTATTTATCACAAAAGATGGCCAGCATTGCCATTGCCTCCTCCATACAGCAAGCCAGATCACTTCTACACAGATGGGAACTCATTCCTGATGATCCTGGAACCTCCCGTGAGGTACCTACCCCACAGAGACTAAGACCAACAGCACCTGAGTGGGACCCTCTCCTGCAGAGACCCCTCTCATCCAATCAGAGACCCTGACCCCCCTCCAACGAGAACCTAGTCTCTTCTGCACAGAGGAGATAAATGTGGCTTTGACTGATCTACTTCAGCGCTAGAAGCGCTTAACAGCTTAACCTCCCCCTCCTTCCTGATCACCTCCCTCACACCCTACCCTCTCCCTTCCTTTACTACCTTCTCCTAATCCTCCCCATTTACCTCCCCTTCCCACAACCCCGACCTTCTACCATCAGGCTGCAGTTTCTCTTGCAGTTTCTCTTGCCAAATGCCTGAGCTCCCTCCTTACCTGACCTGCCACATACTATCTTGGACTTCCTAAGGATCCTCCAGCATAGAGACTAGGAGTAACTCCTAGAGCAATTACTCATCCTGAACCCTTAACTACTACTGTGCAGTAGTCCATGTTGCTACACCCAACCTCACCCCTTCCGGCCTGGTCCTCCTGGCTGGTCGCTTCCACTTACCTTTTCCCCTCCCTGTAGTTGTTCTCACTCAGGCCATATTCCCTAGATCCCTGTGGTGAGGGTGTTGGAATTAAGCTCTCACTTGTAGCCACCCCTGGCTTGCCTAACCCCCCTGTTCCTTCACATGCTCCTACTCTGGGCCACCATGGAGTAAAATTTTATGTCTAGGCCTTGCTGAACCGGGATGTAATACTCACACAGGGGAAGAACACAGTCATTCAGTATTGATCACCTCTGTGCATATTTCTCAGGCCTACTACAAATCCCCTTGTAGAAATGTCACAAGCATTTAAAAGAAAACAAAAAGGGACCTCTCCGCCAAAGCGCACTGTGGTTGAACATTTCCGCCATCAAACAATGTCCACTCACACTTCATCTGAAGAAGAGGGCCTCGAGGACACTGTTACTCATAATTCCCAAAATCTTCCAACGGTAAAGACCAGACTTGATCCTTCTCATCATAATGAACCTCTCACCATGGACTCTATCAAATCCCTCTCAGCAAGCCATCACGAATCACTCTCTAAAAAATTTGATAAAAGTCATGCAGAGCTGAAAAGGGATATTGCGAGTATTGGTGATAGAACAGACACCCTGGAAACAGAAAGATCTAACAGTGGACCCCGTAAGTCTAGTAAGCTATTCCTAAAATCTTGCCAACCAGATCTCTGATCTAGAATCCAAACTTGCTGATCTGGAGGACAGATCCCGGAGGAACAATGTCAGAATCAGGGGAATACCGGAAACGGTTTGCCCACTTGAGTTGAAGGACTATCTCTTAGAACTCTTTACTGCCTTGGTAGGTCCCTCAAGTGATTCAGAGAAGTTGATAGATAGAGCCCACAGAGCACTACGGCCTCACAGCATGGAAGGTGATAAACCACGGGATGTCATCATCCACCTTCATTATTTCACCTTCAGAGAAAAACTACTGAGGGCAGCGGCAAAAGAAGGTGCACTCACAGATAAATTTTCGGAACTCCAGATATTCCCGGATCTCTCCCCACATACCCTCCAACTACGACAAAACTTTCAGTTTTGCACAAAGATCCTGAGAGAGAAAGGAATAAAATACAGATGGGGCTTTCCTGTCCAACTATTTATCACAAAAGATGGCCAGCATTGCCATTGCCTCCTCCATACAGCAAGCCAGATCACTTCTACACAGATGGGAACTCATTCCTTATGATCCTGGAACCTCCCGTGAGGTACCTACCCCACAGAGACTAAGACCAACAGCACCTGAGTGGGACCCTCTCCTGCAGAGACCCCTCTCATCCAATCAGAGACCCTGACGCCCCTCCAACGAGAACCTAGTCTCTTCTGCACAGAGGAGATAAATGTGGCTTTGACTGATCTACTTCAGCGCTAGAAGTGCTTAACAGCTTAACCTCCCCCTCCTTCCTGATCACCTCCCTCACACCCTACCCTCTCCCTTCCTTTACTACCTTCTCCTAATCCTCCCCATTTACCCCCCCCTTCCCACAACCCCGACCTTCTACCATCAGGCTGCAGTTTCTCTTGCATTTTCTCTTGCCAAATGTCTGAGCTCCCTCCTTACCTGACCTGCCACATACTATCTTGGACTTCCTAAGGATCCTCCAGCATAGAGACTAGGAGTAACTCCTAGAGCAATTACTCATCCTGAACCCTTAGTCCATGTTGCTACACCCAACCTCACCCCTTCCGGCCTGGTCCTCCTGGCTGGTCGCTTCCACTTACCTTTTCCCCTCCCTGTAGTTGTTCTCACTCAGGCCATATTCCCTAGATCCCTGTGGTGAGGGTGTTGGAATTAAGCTCTCACTTGTAGCCACCCCTGGCTTGCCTAACCCCCCTGTTCCTTCACATGCTCCTACTCTGGGCCACCATGGAGTAAAATTTCATGTCTAGGCCCTGCTGAACCCGGGATGTAATACTCACACAGGGGAAGAACACAGTCATTCAGTATTGATCACCTCTGTGCATATTTCTCAGGCCTACTACACATCCCCTTGTAGAAATGTCACAAGCATTTAAAAGAAAACAAAAAGGGACCTCTCCGCCAAAGCGCACTGTGGTTGAACATTTCCGCCATCAAACAATGTCCACTCACACTTCATCTGAAGAAGAGGGCCTCGAGGACACTGTTACTCATAATTCCCAAAATCTTCCAACGGTAAAGACCAGACTTGATCCTTCTCATCATAATGAACCTCTCACCATGGACTCTATCAAATCCCACTCAGCAAGCCATCACGAATCACTCTCTAAAAAATTTGATAAAAGTCATGCAGAGCTGAAAAGGGATATTGCGAATATTGGTGATAGAAAAGACACCCTGGAAACAGAAAGATCTAACAGTGGACCACGCAAGTCTAGTAAGCTATTTCTAAAATCTTGCCAACCAGATCTCTGATCTAGAATCCAAACTTGCTGATCTGGAGGACAGATCCTGGAGGAACAATGTCAAAATCAGGGGAATACCGGAAACGGTTTGCCCACCTGAGTTGAAGGACTATCTCTTAGAACTCTTTACTGCCTTGGTAGGTCCCTCAAGTGATTCAGAGAAGTTGATAGATAGAGCCCACAGAGCACTACGGCCTCACAGCATGGAAGGTGATAAACCACGGGATGTCATCATCCACCTTCATTATTTCACCTTCAGAGAAAAACTACTGAGGGCAGCGGCAAAAGAAGGTGCACTCACAGATAAATTTTCGGAACTCCAGATATTCCCGGATCTCTCCCCACATACCCTCCAACTACGACAAAACTTTCAGTTTTGCACAAAGATCCTGAGAGAGAAAGGAATAAAATACAGATGGGGCTTTCCTGTCCAACTATTTATCACAAAAGATGGCCAGCATTGCCATTGCCTCCTCCATACAGCAAGCCAGATCACTTCTACACAGATGGGAACTCATTCCTGATGATCCTGGAACCTCCCGTGAGGTACCTACCCCACAGAGACTAAGACCAACAGCACCTGAGTGGGACCCTCTCCTGCAGAGACCCCTCTCATCCAATCAGAGACCCTGACGCCCCTCCAACGAGAACCTAGTCTCTTCTGCACAGAGGAGATAAATGTGGCTTTGACTGATCTACTTCAGCGCTAGAAGCGCTTAACAGCTTAACCTCCCCCTCCTTCCTGATCACCTCCCTCACACCCTACCCTCTCCCTTCCTTTACTACCTTCTCCTAATCCTCCCCATTTACCCCCCCCCCTTCCCACAACCCCTACCTTCTACCATCAGGCTGCATTTTCTCTTGCAGTTTCTCTTGCCAAATGCCTGAGCTCCCTCCTTACCTGACCTGCCACATACTATCTTGGACTTCCTAAGGATCCTCCAGCATAGAGACTAGGAGTAACTCCTAGAGCAATTACTCATCCTGAACCCTTAACTACTACTGTGCAGTAGTCCATGTTGCTACACCCAACCTCACCCCTTCCGGCCTGGTCCTCCTGGCTGGTCGCTTCCACTTACCTTTTCCCCTCCCTGTAGTTGTTCTCACTCAGGCCATATTCCCTAGATCCCTGTGGTGAGGGTGTTGGAATTAAGCTCTCGCTTGTAGCCACCCCTGGCTTGCCTAACCCCCCTGTTCCTTCACATGCTCCTACTCTGGGCCACCATGGAGTAAAATTTTATGTCTAGGCCCTGCTGAACCCGGGATGTAATACTCACACAGGGGAAGAACACAGTCATTCAGTATTGATCACCTCTGTGCATATTTCTCAGGCCTACTACACATCCCCTTGTAGAAATGTCACAAGCATTTAAAAGAAAACAAAAAGGGACCTCTCCGCCTAAGCGCTTTGTGGTTGAACATTTCCGCCATCAAACAATGTCCACCCACACTTCATCTGAAGAAGAGGGCCTCGAGGACACTGTTACTCATAATTCCCAAAATCTTCCAACGGTAAAGACCAGACTTGATCCTTCTCATCATAATGAACCTCTCACCATGGACTCTATCAAATCCCACTCAGCAAGCCATCACGAATCACTCTCTAAAAAAATTGATAAAAGTCATGCAGAGCTGAAAAGGGATATTGCGAGTACTGGTGATAGAACAGACACCCTGGAAACAGAAAGATCTAACAGTGGACCACGCAAGTCTAGTAAGCTATTCCTAAAATCTTGCCAACCAGATCTCTGATCTAGAATCCAAACTTGCTGATCTGGAGGACAGATTCCCGAGGAACAATATCAGAATCAGGGGAATACCGGAAACGGTTGGCCCACCTGAGTTGAAGGACTATCTCTTAGAACTCTTTACTGCCTTGGTAGGTCTCTCAAGTGATTCAGAGATGTTGATAGATAGAGCCCACAGAGCACTACAGCCTCACAGCATGGAAGGTGATAAACCACGGGATGTCATCATCCACCTTCATTATTTCACCTTCAGAGAAAAACTACTGAGGGCAGTGGCAAAAGAAGGTGCACTCACAGATAAATTTTCGAAACTCCAGATATTCCCGGATCTCTCCCCACATACCCTCCAACTACTTTCAGTTTTGCACAAAGATCCTGAGAGAGAAAGGAATAAAATACAGATGGGGCTTTCCTGTCCAACTATTGCCTCCTCCATACAGCAAGCCAGATCACTTCTACACAGATGGGAACTAATTCCTGATGATCCTGGAACCTCCCGTAAGGTACCTACCCCACAGAGACTAAGACCAACAGCACCTGAGTGGGACCCTCTCCCACAGAGACCCCTCTCATCCAATCAGAGACCCTGATGCCCCTCCAACGAGAACCTAGTCTCTTCTGCACAGAGGAGATAAATGTGGCTTTGACTGATCTACTTCAGCGCTAGAAGTGCTTAACAGCTCCTCCTTCCTGATCACCTCCCTCACACCCTACCCTCTCCCTTCCTTTACTACCTTCTCCTAACCCTCCCCATTTACCCCCCTTCCCTCAACCCGACCTTCTACCATCAGGCTGCAGTTTCTCTTGCCAAATGCTCAGGACTTGAACATTTTCCACTACCCTTGCTGAATCTATTGGATGGAACTGCTGTAGCCTCTACTATAATAGCAGAGAATCCTATGTTTCCACAACCATGTTGCGCAGTATGCTTATATGTGCCTTCTTAAATATTGCTCCTTTGTTTCAGATGTTTATTCACTGGTTTGCTCTTACTCTCTAGTTGCAAATGGGGATATCATCCTTCCCCTGATAACCTTCCCCTCCTTCCACCTTCCCCTACTCCCTTTCCCCTTGTCCCTCCCCCTCTCCTCCCCTTACACTATCTTCCATCCTTACCTTAATACCCTTAATCTTCAACCCCCACCCACCCCCTCTTTCTCCCCTCCTCCTCCCCTGCCTTCCTTATCCTTCTTTTCCCCTCCACCTAATTTTTCTCCATTCCCTCCTCTCAATCTAAATTTTCCTTCTTCCCTTCTTCCCCAACCTGCCCCTCTCTTTGTTAACACCTCCTCTTCCCTTACCTTTTATGTTCTCTCCCTCTTCCCCAGGCCCTCCCTAACACCCCCTATGCAGCATTCTGCATTACCAATCCACAGGCCCTAAATACTCACCGCCATCCATGCTAAATTCATCTACTGGGATTACTGAGACCTCCGCCATATGGGAGAAGAACCCAATGACTGTTCAAATACACTATAAAGTATGTTTATTTTCTTCTCTATGTTTTCCTTTCTGCCTGAGACACTCTCTTACAGGTTAAAGTTGGTGTTTGATTTCTCACTGGGGATTTAACCCCCCCGTATGATCAACCCCCCCTTCCTACCCTATTACTTTCCTCTGACCTCTTCCCCCTTTCTCCCTTTTTCTCTCTCCCTTTCCTCTCCCCCTGCCTATGTTCCCTCCCTCCCTCTCTCTCATTCCCTTCTTCTTTTCTTCTGTACTCCTCTTTTCCTCTCTTTCCTTTTCTCCCCCCTCCTATTACCCTACTACTCCCCCTCCAGATGCCCCTCTCCCTTACCCCCCTCATCTGGATGGATAAGGTAATGTAACTTGATAACCCTACAGACGAAATTACCAACTAGCTCTTATATGAGGGAGGGAGGAGGAGGATTATTTTCTCTCATGATACTTGATGGATTATCATAAATTCTTAGATAAGCCCATTTGTTTCTACTGTAATAGTTACACTGTTTGACTGTGTTAAATGTTACATGTTAATTTATGTTATACTTGGTATGCTGTCAAGTTCCATTGCCTCCCTTACTTTTGTCCTATTGTCCTACTTCTTGTATAGAGGCCTAACCACCCCAAACTCCTGACCTCTATTATAGTGCCTTTATGTTTGGGTCTAAAACTCGAATTGCCTCCCCCACAACCTCTATTTCTGGACCTTTCCCGGAACTTGACACACACATTCCCTATATCTCCCCCCTGGTGTGATCCCAGGATATTTCGTATCATATCAGATAAAGGGACAACTTCAGTTGTCCTTCAACTTTTTTTTTGAATCCCGGATTAGCGGGACCTTTATGCTAGCTCCCCTTGCTCCGGTATCTCCTCCAGCACAAGCTCCAAATTGCCTTCTTACAGGAAACTCATTGGCAGGAAGGGACCAGATTTCTTACTAATTCTTCCTACTTTCCAATCTGTGAAACAGCTTCCTACACCGAAAAGATGAGAGGTGTGGCTGTCCTGGTTCATAGATCAGTTAAATGCGAAACTGAATATAGTGAGTCTGACCCGGAGGGAAGATTCCTGATAGTAGTCTGTCATCTTAATGAGGTCTTGTGTACCTTGGTTTCTATATACGCTACTAACACCAAACAAATCCCCTTCCTTCATTCCACCCATGAAAACATTGAAAAGGTGACAAGAGTTCGTCTGATCATTGGAGGTGATTTCAACCTTGTATGGGATCCCCTCCTGGATAGAAAGACACTGAGCAATTCCCCCCAGGATAGGAGCGCCTCCTCCCAGTTGGTGGCTTTCCGGAAGCTGTGCTTCCAATATAATCTCTACGACATATGGAGATGCCTATCTCCATCTGAGAGAGACTTTACCCACTTCTCAAAGCCACATAACTCTTATTCGAGACTTGAAACCTTCTTTTGTGATAGCTAGACCTTGGACACCTGTATTTCATCACATATTAAACCATGCCCCTGGTCTGACCATGACCTTGTGGTAGTGACTTGTTCCCTTCTTACATACTCTGAAACTTGCCCGACGTGGCAACTCCTGGATTCCTTCATGTCAGACATTGAATCACCAGAAATATCTCGGGTCATCGTGGATTTTTTCACACTAAGTGACATGGGTGATACCTCCGTTGCAACACTATGGGTCTCTTTCAAGGCCTACATGAGAGGTTATTTCATGTTTAGAATGGCTCAACTTAGGGACAAATTTGAAATCCCACTAGAAAAAACTATATGCAAAGCTTAGAATAGTGTAAAACAACATTAAATTGCATCCCTCCTCCCATCTTTCACATTTGTTTGGACAGATACTAGAAGAGATAAACAAGAGAGAGGGCAAGAGAGTCAAAGCTAAACTATTTAGATTAAAACAACTCTATTATTACAAGGGCAACAAAGCTGATAGACTCCTAGCGAACAAACTCCGCTACCAGACCCAACAACGGCGGATTTCTGCTATTAAAACTAAAAGTACTCTTGCGTATGTACCGAAAGACATATGCATAGCCTTTGCAAACTATTATCATTCTCTATATAATTTGGGAGCTGACCTAATACCCCCAAGGCGACTTTAGGGGAGATCCAGAACTTTATTGACTCGCTCCACTTACCGCACCTTTCCTCTGAAGAGGTAACTGACTTGACACTCCCTTTTACACAAGAAGAGACCCAATTAGCTGTATGCTCTCTTAAAACCGGTAAGGCCCCCGGACCAGATGGCTTCATTGTGTCGTTCTAGAAGGCCTATGCTCCTATATTAATGCCAATCCTCACAATATTTTTTTCTTGAGGGGTATGCGCTATCTATCAAGCCTCTAGCTGCAGCCATTAGACAACAAAAGGAGAGCCAAGGCCTCATAATTCATGACCTGGAGCAGAAACTTGAATTATTTGCAGATGACCTCACTATCTTTTTGTCTGACCCATTGACCTCCCTTCCCCCTCTTTTCACCCTTCTGGAACTATTTGGCACTCTGTCGTATTACAAAGTAAATGTATCTAAAATTGAAGCTTATTCCCTGGGACTCCCACTGGAGGAACTTAAGACTTTACAAAGACTCTTCCCCTTTAAATGGTCAACTGAAGGAATTAAGCATCTGGGTGTTTTCCTTTCTCATGACAAGAAAGTAATAATGGCACACAACTTTTCTCCCCTATTGACACAAATTGAATCCCTCCTAAGCTCTAAAAGATATGAGGATATGTCCTGGCTTGGCTGCGTTGCTGCGACCAAGATGATGATACTCCCTAAGATCACTTATCTCTTCCGATGTCTTCCTCTCCTGGTCCCTCAGAATATCCCGATTCCAATGACTCATCTCTAACTATATCTGGGGAGGGAAGAAGTCTAGAGTAGCGGCAAATATCTTGCACAGACCTATAGAGAGGGGAGGGATATGACTTCCACACATCAGAACCTACCATGATGCCACAATGGTCACCCATGCTTCTGCATGGAGCTCTGATCTCCCACAAACCAGATGGCGAGAACTGGAACAGGCTTCCCTTCAGGCTTATGTCAAACCTGAGGACCTACTTTGGATGGCGAGTCATGGCCTCCAGTCACTTACTCTTTCTAATTTGATTGTCAGGGAGTGCAGGAGTGCGTGGTTACACCTACGCAACTTCAATTTGATTGCTCCCCACCCATCCCCAGTTTAGCCTATAGTAAGTCTTCTCCTAACCCTTCCCAGCTTTTCCATCTGGATTTGCAGAACCTCTCAGTTATGATCAATAAGTGATTTTTACCATAACGATAGGCTCTTAACTCAGTCAGACTTAATAGCGAAGAGTGATCTTCCCTCCAAGCTTCTCTTTGACTTGACCAGGTTACGATCCTTGTTACGATTCTGGGGTTTCCTCCCTGAGACACTCCGGGACACAACACTCTGGGAAATCATGTGGACAACCAAACTTCAGCTACATAAGCCCTTATCGTCCACTATCAATGCCTTCTTGGCGACAACCCTTCCTTTAAAAACCCTCATACTTTGGCATGGGAAAGAGAGTGGGGAAGAGACCACTCAACACAACAATGGCAACACACCATATCTGACACCAGGGTGGCCATACACTGTGTAACAGTGTATGAACTTTTCTATAAACTTCTCACCCGATGGCACTTGGTGCCAACTAAACTACAGAAATTCTACCCTACATCATTGGGACTGTGCTGGAGGGGATGCGGGGGAGAGGCAACCCCATGCATGTGTGGTGGGATTGCTCCCAACTCGAGAACTACTGAGCTAAGACGAGGCATCTGTGTAACAAACTGGGTCTCCCTAGTGTCACACTCCCTTCCATGAGTATACTCCATATAGATATCCCTCCAATTCCCTCTCATAGCAAATGTTTGCTGATCTGCATCCTTCTATCAGCCAAGCTACTGATAGCTAGAAATTGGAAAAAAAAACATCCCCCGAGATGGAGAGGTGTGCTGAAGACGGTTGAATACTTTAAGTCCATGGTGAGTGGTGTATATCTGGCCAGTAGACAAATGGACACTTATGCCCAGATCTGGGAACCCTGGGAGACTTGTATGACCCCTAAAACCCATACCACCCTAAATGAATAACTCCCTCCCTGACCTGAGAGTATCAAGATGGACAACGATTCCCACAATTAGTCAGTGAGCCGTAACTTCTTCTCTACTAGCTCCCCCTACCCTTTGGATATCACTCTCAGTGACACCATTGTGTAATAACCCCCCCTCACTCCAAACCTAACATATACTAGCATTTACACATGGACTCACCTGACTCTGACCCCCTCAGATTTTCGGCTTCAGTAGTAACCTTTGCAGGTTGTTTACTGACCACATTTTCCCTCACTTATAATAGCTCTGTGAAGTCTAGGGATGACCCATTTGGGGCATTTGTTTCTATTTCCCTACCCTCCTTCCCCCCAACTCGTTCTGTTAGGAAACTTTCTTTGTTGCTATGATTGAATAATATGTTTATATAGCCTTTATCATTTGTTGTAAAATGATTTCACTCTCATCCACTCCCAGCCGTTCTGTGTAACCCTTAGGCCGGGTCTGGTGTTATGTACAGTATTTTTTATAATTGTCATAAAATAAAAAAATATTAAAAAAAAAAAAAGTTAAAACAAAACCGAGTCCAACAATAATAGTCCCAGAAACAGTCTAAAAAAGTTCCCACGTGAAAGAAATTCTTCTAAAAGACAAACTCCAGGTAAGTTGGTGTGCCCAAAATGACCAATAGGGATAGATGAACTTACTACTTACAAAAAACTACCTCAATCAAAATGAGGTAAGTGCCACACAGATTGTCAAGTAGTTGGCTCTCTAGTCATTGGTTCCTCCCCACAGGTAGATCTGCTTTCTTCAATGCCCCTTGCCGAAAGATTTCCTCTTTGTTTATTCTCTCAGAGTAGTTTCAATCCCATTCAGAATTGATATGGAGAGAGAAATAAATACAAAGATAGTGCAATATTGTTTTTATAAAGCACACTTAGTATTTTATTAGATTAAAAAACAAAGGTAAAACTTGCTTAAACTTTTTGACCTCAATATACATATGTGGTATCAATATCGTTTGTTATGGCAATCATTCCAAATGGCAGCAAGTGCGGAAACCCTTTCTTGCATAAACAATGGTTCACATGTAAAATCAGCTGTTTAGCAAGGAGAACATAGATCTCATCAAGATAAATTGTCCTTACGCGTTGTAAAGATGACTTATGGGTGATACCTGCCTTCTTCATCAGAGGATAAAGTTAATGTGTGAAAGCCGATCATTTATATGTGATCAAAATTAGAGGTGGGGCCCCTTCATTAGCTATTGTCCTATTGGTTGATTACATGATGCACAGGGGGTGTGTGTACTAAAACCTCCCTCTTATTTCGTATAGTGTTAGTTTCTGTGATGTCTTAAGGGTGTGCATGTCACATGTTTTAAATGTATATTCTTATTGGTCTTTTGTCGATCTGTCACTTATATTGATTCAACATTATTCATAGACATACTCAGAAATGCGATGGTCACAATTATATTACAGGGGGGAATGGATTGTGCCACCATTGCTTTATATTTTTTCATACTTAATATACAGATCAAAAAATAGCCCAGATTAAAAATAACTGGCCCATTAGTTTATCTGTGCATATGGATAATGGAAACCGATATTCTCGTTCAGTGTTTAACAATTTCACATTATACAGCCCAATCATATATGCAAGGAGAAAGGTGTATTCTATAAGTTAAAAGCAAACGTTATATTCATTTTTTAATTAAACTAAACAAAGTCTCCCTTAGAGTACAGGGAGTGCAGAATTATTAGTCAAGTTGTATTTTTGAGGATTAATTTTATTATTGAACAACAACCATGTTCTCAATGAACCCAAAAAACTCATTAATATCAAAGCTGAATAGTTTTGGAAGTAGTTTTTAGTTTGTTTTTAGTTATAGCTATTTTAGGGGGATATCTGTGTGTGCAGGTGACTATTACTGTGCATAATTATTAGGCAACTTAACAAAAAACAAATATATACCCATTTCAATTATTTATTTTTACCAGTGAAACCAATATAACATCTCAACATTCACAAATATACATTTCTGACATTCAAAAACAAAACAAAAACAAATCAGTAACCAATATAGCCACCTTTCTTTGCAAGGACACTCAAAAGTCTGCCATCCATGGATTCTGTCAGTGTTTTGATCTGTTCACCATCAACATTGCGTGCAGCAGCAACCACAGCCTCCCAGACACTGTTCAGAGAGGTGTACTGTTTTCCCTCCTTGTAAATCTCACATTTGATGATGGACCACAGGTTCTCAATGGGGTTCAGATCAGGTGAACAAGGAGGCCATGTCATTAGATTTTCTTCTTTTATACCCTTTCTTGCCAGCCACGCTGTGGAGTACTTGGACGCGTGTGATGGAGCATTGTACTGCATGAAAATCATGTTTTTCTTAAAGGATGCAGACTTCTTCCTGTACTACTGCTTGAAGAAGGTGTCTTCCAGAAACTGGCAGTAGGACTGGGAGTTGAGCTTGACTCCATCCTCAACCCGAAAAGGCCCCACAAGCTCATCTTTGATGATACCAGCCCAAACCAGTACTCCACCTCCACCTTGCTGGCGTCTGAGTCGGACTGGAGCTCTCTGCCCTTTACCAATCCAGCCACGGGTCCATCCATATGGCCCATCAAGACTCACTCTCATTTCATCAGTCCATAAAACCTTAGAAAAATCAGTCTTGAGATATTTCTTGGCCCAGTCTTGACGTTTCAGCTTGTGTGTCTTGTTCAGTGGTGGTCGTCTTTCAGCCTTTCTTACCTTGGCCATGTCTCTGAGTATTGCACACCTTGTGCTTTTGGGCACTCCAGTGATGTTGCAGCTCTGAAATATGGCCAAACTGGTGGCAAGTGGCATCTTGGCAGCTGCACGCTTGACTTTTCTCAGTTTATGGGCAGTTATTTTGTGCCTTAGTTTTTCCACACACTTCTTGCGACTCTGTTGACTATTTTGAATGAAACGCTTGATTGTTCGATGATCACGCTTCAGAAGCTTTGCAATTTTAAGAGTGCTGCATCCCTCTGCAAGATATCTCACTATTTTTGACTTTTCTGAGCCTGTCAAGTCCTTCTTTTGACCCATTTTGCCAAAGGAAAGGAAGTTGCCTAATAATTATGCACACCTGATATAGGGTGTTGATGTCATTAGACCACACCCCTTCTCATTACAGAGATGCACATCACCTAATATGCTTAATTGGTAGTAGGCTTTCGAGCCTATACAGCTTGGAGTAAGACAACATGCATAAAGAGGATGATGTGGTCAAAATACTAATTTGCCTAATAATTCTGCACTCCCTGTATGTATATACAAAAAAATGGACGTTTCATAAACCATTACTAATCAAAGGGAGCATTGTATATCCTTACTATGGACGGTTTATATTTGAACTCCATATTGTGGGAACTACTAATTGGTTATCAAAATGTGAATTAATATTGCTAGTACTACTTCATAAAAATAAAAATAAACAGTGCAAATTATTTAAAATTGATACATTGTATGCAATATAAAATCATCTGCACTTGCAGAAATATTTATATGCATATGTGGGTATATTTACATGTACATGTTAATATATATATATATATATATATATATATATTATTTTTCTTTCTAACAAGCATGATATAGTAAAAAACAAACAGACTAAAACATTTATAAGAGTATTCTAGATGTCTTTCTAAAATTCCCCAACATTTAACTTTTGGTCAATTTTTTCCAATTTTTTCAAGTCAAGTGGGAGCTAGAGGATCAAATTATGGTAGAGGTAGCAGATAAACAAAGTATTCCCCAGAAGATAATATTTATATTATACTTCAAATTATAGATAATGGGAATACAATTATTATTAAGTTGTAGTTGCATCATTCTGTTAGGAAGGCTGCTAGGTCTATATCCTTATTGAGACCATGAGGAACCAGAGTATGAAGGGTATGAATACAATATGTATATATACATGTACATTTATGTGTTTATATGTGGAAATATGTATATACACACATATATAAACGTAAACATATCTATATATATATATATATATATATATATATATATATATATATATATATATATATATATATACCCCTTTGAGCCCTTTCCAGTCAAATACCTTGAAACCTTGAAACATGAACAATTATTTTAATAACATGTAATATGTTAAAATATGTTTTATTGTATTTTGAAAATAAATATTTTACATTCAAATAATTTAACCCATATTTTGAAAATTTTCATTCCTTTTAGTACAGTTAGACTGGGACCAAAAATAGGCCTGGGAATTTTAAGGCAGAGCAGCCCACTCCTACCCCTCTTTTGTCGTTTAACCATATTTCAAAACTGACAAGTATAATGCACTAGTTTAATTTACAAATAATAAAAACAAAACTTCTTAAGTAACACCTTTTGTTAACTGGTCGTCATTACACAGTAAAAAAGTAAAATATTTAAATAAAATCTGCTTGCTCAAAATAATAGGCCCCTGAACACTTGTCATGACATATTAGCTGATGAAATAACACACACAGATTTCCAAAGGCACTCAGATGTGCACGCAAGTGCCACACGTCCATAATCACACAAAATCCCAGGCACCAAGACTCATCAGCAGGCACCATCAAGAGGAAATGCTTCTCTGACTCAGTGATCACTTACCTTTAAATAGTCCAGGCAAGGTATTTCTGTACAATTACACAGTGGTATTCATATTAGAAAACTTGCCACTATAACAGCAAATTGATACTTTTTATGTAATTTTTTTTGTCTGGGTGCACACAGTGGAGCCAGGCATGTAGCAGGTGGAGCCCAGACACTACCTACCCACTGTAGGAATGCCATTATTAATTAAGGACCAGAAAATGCCTCTAGATGTATTGATACTTCTGAGATGCCTGGAACAGGACACAGGTAAACCTAAAATTTCAGTTGACATATAAACACGGTGATAAAAAAAGGGGGCAGTGTGCAAGTATTGTTAAAGACAATCAGCAGACCTAGGTGGCAAGACACATGCAGAACCCAAGGACAGTGCTATTTCAGTGTGAGCAGCAATACTCCTTGCATGCTCCTTATCTACCCAGATGTCAAAGAGACATTAAACCCAATTTTTTTTTCTTTCATGATTCAGATAGAGAATACAATTTTAAACAACTTTCTAATTTACTTCTGTTATCTAATTTGCTTCATTCTCTTGATATGCCTTCCTGAAAAGCATATCTAGATATGCTCAGCAGCTTCTGATTGGTGGCTGAACATATTTGCCTCCTGTGATTGGCTCACCCATGTGCATTGCTATTTCTTTAACAAAGGCTATGTAAAGAGTGAAGCAAATTAGATAATAGAAGTAAATTGGAATATTGTTTAAAATGGTATTCTCTGTCTGAATCATGAAAGACATTTTTTCGGTTTAATGTCCCTTTAAGCTCTTTAAAGCAGTCACAGACTAATTGTGTATTGAATGCAAATCCATCAAATAGGACAGATAATTATTTAGCAGTCTACAGAGACAGCGATTGTAAGGAGGATCATTTAAATATAATGGACGGGGTTATCCCTGGCTTGACTCATAGACACAACAAAGCATTGAGAGGCAGGGCATGCACAAATAATAAGGCAACTGACCCTGTACCACAAATTGCCTCATTCCACTGGCAAACGCATCATTCAGGCCCCAGGCTTAGTCTGGGACTGGCTTTTTAGTTTGGTGATCTTAGCAAATGAAACATCCTACAATGTAAATGATATTCTTAAAGTACATGGACATGTTCACATTCACAAGACTTACTATTCTAGGGTTAGCATAAGTTTGTTTTTCTACAACACAATCATATTGGGATATACACACAGAGTGTTTCAATTTGTGAATTTAAAAAAAAACAAAACAAAAAAACAGTAGAAACCCATCAGTTTATTGGACAGTGTAAAGCAATGTTTTGTTTCAGTCTCCAAACATATTTGCAAATATGCAGCTTTAAACATTTTACATTTATTACTGATCTACAATTGCTTTATTTTTAAATTATTATATTGCCTTCACAAATATTATTTAGTTTGAATATGAGTTTTTGCTTAATTATTTTTACCACTAGATTACAGGACATGGCAAGAATTCACCATTTACATTCCTTGTTGTGTGCAAAGAACAAGCCTTAGTTGGTTTCTGCATTAACCATACTGGGCTTTTGTCATAAAGATAAAGGGCATTGCTATGTAATGAAAAGTTTTAATAGAGATAGTAGCACTTCCCCAGCACCACTAGACAAAAGTGATGTATGTTAGAAATAGCAATAGCCGTAACTAGTGGAGTTGCTAGGGGTGGATTTTTCTAGGGTTGTCAAATTAGCCCCAGTCTATCATTCCAAACTTCAAATGTGCTACAAGCCTTGAATTTGCATGGAGTTTCCTTAATTCTTCTCCAGTGCTCTGCTCACATTGCTGAATGACTACTGCTGCCCAATACTGTGTAGATTAGCACCTTAGACAGTGTGAGATTGTAAGAGTTTGAGGTCATGGCACTCTACAGGCCACTTGAGTTCCTCCACACTAAGGACTAGAAGATTACAAGTGGAGTGCAAATATTTGCGCGCAAGCGATAAGAGGTTTATTGTGGGGGTTTGTGCACCTTGGTCTTACCACTCATATTATGAGTTGAAAGTAAACGCGATCACTCGAGCTCAATCGCAATTTACACTAGAATGATTATAGTGACTTCAGTGCTCTGGTTTACTGTTTCGCAAAAGAATAAAAGTTGCACAAAACACATCAAAGTACATTACAAAGTATAGTTACACTCATAATAACACTATCTAATAAAGATTATTTAAAATATTACACACAAAAGTTTTAAGGGTTTAGATATGAGATCTCAGGTGTTAGGGAACAAAAGGGCTTTAACATAGATATACATACATATACTGTGCAAAAAATACATTACAAAGTATAGTTACACTTATAATAACACTATCTAATAAAGATTATTTAAAAAAAAATATTACACACAAAAGTTATAAGGGTTTAGATATGAGATCTCAGGTGTTAGGGAACAAAAGGGCTTTAACATAGATATACATACACATACTGTGCAAAAAAATACATTACAAAGTATAGTTACACTTATAATAACACTATCTAATAAAGATTATTTAAAAAAAAATATTACACACAAAAGTTATAAGGGTATAGATATGAGATCTCAGGTGTTAGGGAAAAAATGGTTTTAACATAGATATACATACATATACTGTGCAAAAAATACATTGATACAAAAATATCAGAAAAAAGTGTCTAATTCACACATGAAAGTCTACAAGTAGAATAACCCTTATGTGCAAGTGGTTCATGGAAATATGAGGGTGGTTACCTCTTCGAATGATTTCTCGTGATAAACGTGGGATCTAAACTAAAAGAACACAAAACAGAAAACAGAGCACACAAATGGTGTGATATCTTCGGAATATATGTAATGAAGAGATTAATAAAATGTGTTCACAAATTTGCAAGCACTTGAGTCTTATATGTGCAGGCTGGACAGTTGGAAGTCTGTCAGCTGACTTGGAACCTCTAGCTATGATGAGTCCACAGTCTCATGAATATACAATGCAAAGGATTGAGAAGGTTACTGTTGCCCAAAAAGAACCCTGCAAATCAACTTCAGGAAAATCTTCCAAGGGTCACAACAAAACTCAGATGGATAGATTATTATGGAATAAAAGATACTTTAATTAAAATCATAAAATCACATTAAAAGTACTTCTTTCTCACAACACGTTTCTTGGATTTACGGTTTACTGTTTCATCAGGTGAGTTCCTACATTATACACAGTCTGAGATTTAAATAACCCTCTTCAGCGTTTCACAGATCCCAATACACATGATCAACAGTTCAATCAATGTCCTGAAAGCTTGCAGTTGTATCCTATTAAAGGTATTACCTGTATATTACTTTTGTTAATTTTTTACAAAATTATTTCTACTTATTTTGAATAGACGGCTAACACAGGACTGCCTGTTTTCTGCAGCTAATTTCTTTATACCTTTCTCCTGTGTATAATAGGTCAAGACTTTTCTATTTCTCTACATAATTTTGCTATACAATTCAGAACTGGACAAGTTTTTTGGTAAGTGTCTAAATAGTGCAGAGGGCTGAGCACATTTGCTGCTGAACTAAATGCTGGCATTTATAACTACAGTAGTGCTTTTACTATATAATTTTAATGGTCATATATCAAAATTCATGCTGAAGTGGGATTCACAGATTTTTCAAATCATTTTAGTATTATCGTTATTGACATTTATCATTTATGTCACAAGCATCATCATCATTGATATTATAAATGGCATCATTGTTAATAAAATATGATATCATCTAAAATGGTGTGAATGACATCTCTCTTTAGAATGCCTTGTTGACCTGCATAGATAAAGTATTCTAACTTGCTTTTTTTTTATTAATATCAGGATAATGATTATTCTATACTGCTTAAAGGGACATGAAACCCAAACATGATTTAGGTAGAACATACAATTTTAAACAACTTTCCAGTTTACTTCAATTATCAAATTTGTTTTATTCTCTTGGTATCATTTGTTGAAGGAACAGCAGTGCACTACTAATTTCTAACTGAACACATGGGTGAGCCAATGACGATCAGTATATATATGCAGCCACCAATCAGCAGCTAGAACCTAGGTTTTTTGCTTCTCCTGAGCTTTCCTAGATAAACCTTTCAGAAAAGGATAACAAAAGAAGGAAAAAATAAATAATAGACGTACATTGGAGAGTTGTTTAAAAGTGAATTCTCTGTCTGAATCATGAATTTCTATTTATGACTTTACTGTCCCTTTAAGATAATAATAATAATTTCCTCTTCCATTTTTAGATATTTCCATTTTTGGATATTTTCTACATCCCTTCATTCATTGTTGTGTTTATGCCATTACCTTATTTCATATGTCTGTATTAATAAGTATTACATAAATTATATACAGATATCAATATTCAATTCTTGTTAATTGCAGCTTATAATAATACCTCATGATGACTAATTGTATCTTCTTTTGCATATGCACTGGTTAATTTAATTTCTTTTACAATAAGTCATGATGAGTGGGTAATTTCTCTTTCTTATAGAACTGCTTAAATCATTTTTGTTTGTAATATGTTTTTATTGAGGCAATCAAAACAGTTACAAGCATTAATGATTTGAAGGGCAATATCACAAATACAAAGATGCAGGGGACATTAGTTATATAATTCTATACCTTAGTTAACAGAATATACCGAGTTGTCTTATTGGATTCGAACAATACCCCTCATCATTATGCCTCATTTAATTACTATATCTGCATAGTGTCCACAGTACAAAGATCTTTCTAAGGGATCTGTAAGCTAAGATGTAAATGAGGACACATCATTAATACAGTAGGTTCATATATAGAGTTAGAGAGAAAACATAAAATAAACTACAGACTCATACTAAACCAGTATGGGCAGCAATAGACGTAAATCAGGAAAGTTGAACATTATGCAATATAAGTGAAAGAGCAATAAACAAACTTATTTTTAACTGTCTTCAGGCTAAAGATGAACCCATCTAGGAGTGCGTCAACAAACAGGCTAGATGTAAAGGTGACTGTTCATGTAAACACAACAATATTATTGTTTTTAGGGCCCAAAGAGCCGGTAAGACTCTCTGGACAGGGCAGAGACTGCGTAACTCTGCCAAAAAAAAGAAAAGAATGGAGGGAAAATGTAGAGAATAATCTACTGGGACACTACCAGGCTGGGACTGAAACTACAGGTGTTCGTAATCTTTAAGATAAATTTAGGTAGAGGAAATAGGGCTAATATACTGCAAGCTTCTTCAGCTAGTTAATCTAAATGTCTATTTTAAATATATCACATAAATATCTTTTGCCCTTCCCAACACTGGAGTAGCAATAGCCAGTACTGTGCGCAGTTAATATATTCAAGGTCTCCTACGATAGCTTGGTAAGGTCCATGACATGGTCACACCAGAATTGCACATCAGATATATATAAAGAAGTTTCCCAATATCTAACAGCGTAATACTAACAATACATAAATTACAAATACATGAATATTCAAAGGGTAAATACGATCTATGTGTTCAATTGCATGGACCTCAAGAAACATGGACTGGCTAAAACATATATTATTTGTCTAAGAAACACATGCACAGCAGCGCTGTACATGTATGGCCTCTAAGCACAATGTTAAGGAGGGGAAACACACACAGTAGTCATAATGCCTGTGAAGTCTATCGTGTGTATAACGTTGGAAAACACAGGTCAGGCAGAAAGCAGGTCATATTAAAGATAATGTTAATTCCTTTTGTGTGAGTCAGTATATATGTGCAGCAAGAGCAATCAAAGTTGAGCCACAATATGCTCTGATACCCTGAGCAAAGACCACAGACTAGCCCACTCCTGCCCGTCTGATTTTACAGACTAACTTGCCCCAGAAACAGTACTTCAGGTAGATTGGATGGCTTTTCTCCATTATCCAAGCTGAGGTAAAGTTGCACTGGAAAGAGTCAGTTGTCCTCTCCGGTTCAACCTCGCTGGGTATAGAAGGGTTACAGACCTGTATAAGGATCAGTTCAGTGGTGATTTGTAGTGGCTCCGTGCAAGATGAACCATCATGCATTATGGCAGTAGTAAGGAGCCTCACGGCAGATCGGGCTCTAATTGGAAAGTTAGGTGTGATGAGGAGTTCATCCTCAATGCAGTGAACCGCGCACTGTAGACTCTGTACATTCCCTTGTTGCGTCTCCACATTTGGCTCCAATAACGTAGGCACTGGGGTCCGTGTGAGAGTAATCCCTGTGGTGATGCGACTTCCCTGTAGTTGCGCGGGGCTGTTATGTGAGCTAAAGTTAGGCCCAATCTTCCCCGCCATAGGGAGCCCGGTAGTCTCTGTTGCGCTATACTGTGTTTCAGCTATTACCAGAAG